>NC_037596.1:13485303-13738382 GCF_003073045.1 Pomacea canaliculata | reverse complement strand
TCCTGTGTCTCACTAAAGAGATCGGTTTGATGATGAACAATGTTCTGTCAAAGGTCGATGCGCTTTCACTCGTTCCTCCGCCTCCGAGTGTTTTTGAGTGCTTAACTTTTTCTACATTATTATCACACTATGAGATCCACCATGCCCCGCCCCAACAACCACCACATGCAGCATCATCATCACACCAAATCATCATCTCTGGTACCGGAACTATAGAGCGTGGTGGCGAACGGTTACGCTGTTAGCGCCTGTACAATACAGTGAAGGTTGGCTCCCTGAGTCATTTCTCGTCTAGCAGCTGTTCTTTTCTCTGCCGTGGCAATCTGTTCAAGGGCTGCTGCTTGCGTATAAAAGCATTAGCTGCTGACACGGCGTAAAACACAAATTCCCCACCGGAACTCTAGTGCCACAGAGTGACAGTTTCTCGCGTCCTCGGACATTCACACTTGATGAACAGTCAACGAGTAAACGAGAGTCGTAAGCATGTGTGTCTGTGCGTGCGTGCATGTGTTTAGGGGCCATAGAGCTAAATTATTGTTTTGTTTTTGCAGATAGCTAGATAGTTGCTGGATGTTTGGAGTCGGGTTCGAGTAATAAGTATTGATATTACTTTGAGGATCAACGATTTGGGTCGACTATAAAAAAAAAAAAAAAACTGAGTGAACTTGTTTGTGGAGTACTTTAAGAGTGATGACATCTTTCTGTACAATGAAGCACTTTAAGTCTACGATAGTCCTACGTTGTGAGAAGAAACTTGTCTGGGGTCTGGGTGTTGAACTAGGTTGTGAAACTGGGTTATGACAGAACAGAGATACAAAAGAGGCAAGCAGCAGATATGATTACCACAGTTTTTCATGCAGTAACTATCACAATACAAACATTACATGTCGTTTCTGACTTTTCATCAGTGTTTTTACATAGCAAAACATTCGTGTATAAAGATGTCCTTTGTGGAGAGGGGGAGATGGAGAAAAATAAAAGAAGAAAGCACAAAAAGAATTTCATAGAGTAGAGAGATGTTAAAAGACACGGACAAAGAAGAGAAAAATATTTATTCTACGGAATGTTCATCTTGAAGAGACTCATTAAACTATACAGCGCAATCGATGTCGCGAACTCAATTCCAGTGGTTGACCGAATATAAACAACTTTCTTGCGTCAAAATATTGCCAAGGACAACAGCACTAAGATTAAAATCACATGAGCATTCAAGACTGGTGAAAAATCTACATAGAGCTGAAATACATAGAGATTATTTTAACATTTAATGGCAATAGACCGTCTCCTGAAACTGTTTGAACTAGTCCGAATGTGCATTTAAATTTTTCAGCATCATCAAAGAAGAGAGCGAACATGCACAAAGGTCGCTTGGAAAACATGGACAACCCGCCCTCTCTCGTTTTACAGAACAAAAAAATGAGTCTTGAACCAGGTCGTCGACGTGTTTTCGGAATCAAGGACCGAGATGGCCTCAATTCTGCGCTTCCTGTCTACAGCAGCAACAGCTCCCGACTATTTGACAAGGATGTGCGGCTTGATCTTTGCTCCCCACGCGCCGAGCGGAAGTGCACAGTGCGCATGACAGTTGCGTAAAAGCGAGTCACGATTAACAACAAGGACAGGTGTTCCACAGTTGAAACTGGAGGACACTTTGAAATTATTGTGAGATACCGGGTGGAAAGAAAAATGAATGAATAGCGATGAATGAGTTGTGAGTTAAACACTTTTGATTTTAAACTAACGCCATGATCATATTTTTCACAGGTTGACTGGTTGACAGCAAATTTACATACAATTTAAATATTTCAGAAATACACGAATAAAGCGTCTTATCCAGAGACTGAAAAGAAAAAAATATCATTATTAACATTACATCGAGTTGTTTGGGTTTGTCAAAGATGTAAGAACTGAATCCTGAACGATTGATGTTTGAGATATATTTGCTCTCAAACCGATGGTATCTACGGTGGGAAGGAAAAAGAAACGGATAACTCGTTTCATTGTTACAAAGATCATACTTCGCTGAATACGGCTTTTGTTGAGTGAGTGATGAATAATGATGCTCAAAGGAGAAGAGAACGGAAGTCCCATTAGGAGTTGATACATTATGCCTTTAACCAGCTGCCCTGCATGGAAACTAACTGAAAGATGTAGGCAGGAGGTGAAGTAATCGAACAGACACCACACCTACACACAACGCACACACGACGCGACGCATGCACGCACGCACGCAGGCAAGGCACTGCAGACGCGCGCTCGTAAGCATCACACTTTTTATTCTCATTCTGCTGTAAAACAACGTTTGTGTCACGGAGGACGATTTGATCAAGTGCAGTCACATAAAAGCTTGAAAAAAAATGTCTGCCATGGTTATAATTCTACAATCAAATAATGTGTTCAAGTCTGATGGAGATGCCTGATGCTCGCCAGGATGGGTTGTGTGGAAGCATCTTATCTGCACGTTAATGCGTCATTAAGCTCATGGTACTTTCATTCAAAACACGGAAATTAAAACTTCACGGAAGGTGAACATCGATGATTGCGATGTCTCATTACATTTCTTGTCTTTCTGTTCTCTCTGCTGCCGTTTCACTCTCTCATTTTCACTTGTTCTGCTTTTTCCTTTCATTGCGCTTTTTCCTTTTTGTAACTTACCTCATTTAGCTTGATTTATTCATCCACCTGTTTGTTCACTAATAGTCACCAACTCGCATATCAAGATGATACACCGATATCTATTTTCCCTCACTTACTTTATTTTTGGTTTTAACCGATTCCACAGACAAGGAGAAGAAAGAAAAAAAAACACACACGCGCAATACACATCGAAATTCTATAGTTATTTAAATTTTCAGATATATTTTATGAAGTACTCAATGATGATGATGATCATGATGATGATGATGCCATATTATATCGACTATCCTACAATTTTAGTATTATCCTCTCAGCAATATGAGCAATATGAACAGTAGAAGCTGTACGACCCAAATAAACACAATAAAACCTCAGATCCATGGAAAACGAGGACACATTTGGTGATTTGCTAGCAGTCTACCCACTTACCTACCCAGCTACCCAGTCTGCTAACCTACTATTAACCAGACCACGGGGTTCTTCTGACTTCATAAGAAAATTAAAATAGAAACTCTCCGGGGACTGCCATCCAGCCCGAGCAGAGATGCGAAAGCTGGGTGTGGCTGATTTCTGCGCCTTATTAAAATTTTGAAAAAAAGTAGATAACTGAAATTATTGATTGAGCCTCAGCAAGCAAAACTCGAAGCGCTCTAGACCGTTAGTTCTGCTCTTGCTGGAAGGCAGCCACAACAGCACTGACCGCTGCTTCAACACAGCAATATGGCGAGTCGGGCAAGGTTCAACATCTGTACATGCGGCTCGAATGTTCTCGAAAACCACTTTACACACTGAGAACATACAGTACTTACATCATAACTGGGTTTTTTTTAATAAAAAAAAAATTTAAATCATCACGCCTGGATGCATGTCTCTGAAAGTGTCGGCTTGCACAAACTAGAGATGATGAGTTGTTGTTTATTTATTTTTTTAAGAGTATGGGTCTTTTGTGTCTTGCTTTTTTTTTTCCTGAAAAAAAGGTTGTCACAGTTTTCTTTGAATCGAAATCTGGAACCTTCTCTTACTCCTCTGTATGTGTGCGTGCCAGGCGGAGAAAACACTAAACTTGTTTATGCTTGCGCGAGGGAGAAGACTCTGACTGAACGATATGATTTATCTCGCGAGAAAGAGAGAGAGGGAGAGAAGAAGATGAAGAGAGGGACAAGGAAAGCATAAATGTCACGTGATTGACGTCGTCTGCCCACAGAATGATTAGTGTCGAACTTCCTTTCAGAGGTTTCAGGAACAGACTCCCTTTGGCGCATCCTTTGCTCCAAAGAAAAAAAAAAAGAAAAAAAAAGTAAGGAGTAAGGGCAAGCCAAACTGTCAGCACTCTCACTCCCCGTCTGTCCCGCTCCTCCATATCTGACGAGCCTCACGCGAAAGCCGATCGATCCTAAGGTGACGCCTCTAGATCGTGACCCAGTGAGGTCGGGAGGGTTACACGACAGCCCAGTCGACCTGTCTCTGGCTTCCACCCCCGACTCGTGGCAGACCTGTCGCTTCATTAGGAGCCACCATCGAGGGTGTTTTTCTAAGAACCGTCGACGGCGAGTACAGAACAGAATTCTCCACACACACACACAAACACGCACACTTGTGCAGACTTTGAAAGATTGATGAAAGTCGTCGGAAAAGGGAATTCCGGAGATAAGGGGAGTTGGAAGAGGAAGGAGAGTTGGAGAGGGGAAGTGGAAGGAGACAGGGGTGGGTGGAGTGGGGGGAGGGACACAAGAGGTGGGTTGTTGATTACAGATGGAATTCCGATCAATGAAGGACGTGGAAGGAGAATCGGCTAGTCTGTGGTACCAGGGTAAATGACAAATGGTGCAGGATGCACCCGGAAGTAGAGAAGAAAGAAATGGAGAGGGAGGTGTGAACTGTTTGCTTACCGCTGTTGCTGTTGATGTTGGTGTTGTAGTAGCCGTCGTCCCCTTGTCCAGGCTCAGGCGATGGACAGTACTCCACAGGCCAGACGACACAGCAGCACATATGTCCCGCGACACCGCCAGCACCCGGCAGGGCCTTCATACTGACACGACGCCAGGAATCTGCTCCGTCCACTAACACCACCACCACGACACCACAACAGGCGCGTACACTCCACCACCACCACCAACACCGCCGCTTGCTGCTTTTTGCTTTTTGTTGCTTGCAGCTGTTCGCCGCTGCTGCTGCAACGACTACACGACCAGCACCACCACCACCGCCGCTGTTGCTGCTGCTGTTGGTGCCGCCGCCTCGACAACGCTGCACATTTCACTCGGCCATCCATCTGTTTCGCGGACCGACGACGGTGACCACACTCGACACCACCGGCAACACCACTACCACTTGCAGAGACTGTCCTCCTTCCCCCACCACCCTTTTCTCCGTCACCCGTCCTCTCACGCGCAGGCGTGTGTACACGTGCGTGCGTGTGTCTGTGCGTGCGTGCGTGCGGTCGATCGGTCAGTGCGCGTAGAGCGGTGTGCATGCACGTGTGTGTGCGCGGCAGTGCAGGAGGAGGTGGCTGGGCGGGAGGGGAGTGATCTCTCTTGCTCTTGCAGCAGCAGCAGCCTGTAGGTACTGTGACGCACCACAAGACCCGCACCGTGTCACTCACTCTCCTGGAAATGTCGATGTTTCTCCTGTCGCCCACCAGATGGACACTTCCTCTGTCTCGCCGTGCAGCTCGTCAACAGCATGGACACCACCAGGGCACCGGCAACGGATTCCACGGTCTCGCCTTACATGACGATAATTATTTTTCTTTCGATTGCGTTCTCCGCGCTCGGCGGGTCCTGCTCGCCCGCGCGCCGGCGGCAGATTGGATAATGAAGCAGGCTAGCAAGAGTCGCTTCCCTTTGACCACCGCAAATGGCGGCCGCCGTGGCTAGCAGACGAAATCTTGCAGGCGTCTGTTCGAATCGCAATGCTGTCTAAAATAGTTCGTGTAAGGACGGGTGGCAGCATAGAATCTGGATGTTTTTCTTGTTTGTAAGCTTGGAGGATAATTACTTGGTGGCGTTGTGGTTCATCGATTCGTCTGGAGCTGGAGTGATGCAGTATCGCTGGCTGACTCCCACTCCGGTCTAAGACTGATCGATGGATAGCACGACAGCACGCGCACAATTTGTGTGGTCTTAGTCTGTAACCAGGGTGGTACTTTCACCACCATACTCCACTTGCATTTACGTGTGCACTGGCCTGCTGACTGCTCCAGTGCAAAGCCATGGTGTACCGCGACTGGCGCTGACCTTTGCTGACACGCTGACAGACCCACGACCTTGACCCCGCCATCTCGCCCAGCGAAGAACAAGAAGAAAATGATGTGTAAATATCTTTCTTCGTCGCCATCTTGGCGATTGAAGATGGTTGGGGCTTACGTGTTCATATAATTAAAAGATGCATGCTGCTACAACAGAATTCATGTCTTTTATCAACACATTTGCACCCATTGGCTTAATTTTTTTTAGGTACAAGGACAGATCTTTCAATTCTTCTTTTGCTCAAGGTACATGTATGCAACATATGTTGAATATAATCTCAACTCGCCTTTCTCTCATCAACTCCGCTTCTCGCCATAAACATCTTTCTCCAAAGTTACCCTAGTTACCCCAGTTTATAAAGCACCCCTTCCTTACGCCAAACATATGTGCTAAACGGATGCTGATGAGATAATTATAATTATTATATTGCCTATCTATGTACAGGACCGTCGTCTTCACGGATGTTCACATATCCCACCCACCATGCACACACACAAAAACATCTGTTGACACTCATTACCTGAAAATCTATCCATACCCACATCCATAACATTCAACACCATTAAAAAATGTCCGTTTCAGCAACGTTCAAAAGACAAACACTGACTGGTCTAAAACTGACTCTCACGAATATATATATATCTCCCTTAGAGGGTGAAAGAATAATAAAGAATCTTGGATCTTGTCATTTTACTCAATGAGCATTATATATGTTAACTTCTCAGTCCTCTTCTCCATCATTAGATAACTAATCCTCACATCCACTGAGTAGCTTCTTGTAAATATGTGTTACATTGTAGAAATCTAGGAATACCCCAAAATAAAATCGAGGTATTCTGATCTCGGGGAAGCAGAGTGGTTACAGACTAGCGGTTCTCGCAGTATCTGATTTGATACTTATGGGACAAAGCACTTACATTTCCTTTTCCACCTAGGCACAGATTAGTCGACTGTTTATATTATGTAACCTTTACTTTTTTTTACTGCAGCACCTTTGCAATTTTGATTTTTTTTTTTCTCTTTTTTTTTTTCTAAATCGGTAAACAACAACGTGTCACATAAATGGGACGTGGTCTTGATTGCTTCAAGTGTGGACATGAAAGACTTCTTTTTATGTTTGTAAGTTATAAAATGATGTTATTCTGTCCAGCTCAAATTAATGATTCTTTCAACAATAGTAAGCATTATTACATTATTCGTGCGTGTGAAAGCTCGATGTCGCTTTAGCAAGGGAGTTAAACATTCGTACTACAGAAAGGAAGAATACAGGGTACTGCCCCATTATAGAAAGATGACGAGAGAAGAATGGCTTGTTCAGGATGCTATATGATCCGTTCAAAATAGTATAGCATTAAACATGCTTATTTATTTTATTTTTTTTTTATAAAAGTAACACATTACGAGATGCTATTATTTCGATACATTAAATTTCATTTTATAAACTTATTTTTGCAATGTCCACAGTCGACAACGAGATCGGTCATTTCATTATTAACTTTAAATTATTATGCTCTTGTGTCTCCAGTTTATTTGCAAGTAGACATGCTTCATACATTGCTTGATGAAATACTCCTTTTATTTCTCTTTGGGCTTTAGACCACCATAAAGATTTACTTCATACACAATAGAAGCAAGTCAACGTGGTTTAAAAAAAGGGGCCGGTGTATTTTTTTTAAAACTGAAATTGTTACATTTACTTTAAAACTAATATATTCAAGAATTTTTTATGATTTAAAATCGTGTAATTTTATTAATTCAACAGAAATAAAGGATTGTTGGTAAATTAATAATGCAGTTAATGATTTGTCGTGTTAAATAATTACCATTTACCTCCCTTACATTTTTAGTTCAAAACAAGGGAGATCATTTTGTTACTTGCAGTGTC
Source organism: Pomacea canaliculata (assembly GCF_003073045.1). Lineage (NCBI taxonomy): Eukaryota > Metazoa > Mollusca > Gastropoda > Architaenioglossa > Ampullariidae > Pomacea > Pomacea canaliculata. The sequence continues at coordinate 13,730,612 of NC_037596.1, read as the reverse complement.
GTCCCCTAGCAGGCGAGGTGGCGCTTTCTTTCTCGTCGGCCATCATCATACAAGAAGGTATGCACGTGGGTTTAAGGTTGAACATTTTATTGATATCTCTGTACATTCGCAATTTTGTACAACCTACAGTTGTAACGATTTAAAGATTAAAGTGTGGATTTTTAGAAAAAAGTTATTTATTCACAGGCATTACACATTTTCTACTAATAAAATACCCAGTAGCATGTGTTGCTGGCAGCCATTTTCAGTTGGCTTTTCCTAGTTTTCGAATCTGATATTTCACACTTATGACATTTCGTCACATAATTAAGAATAATTTGTAATTGTTAGTAATTTTTGTGCGCACTGATCCGATATTAAATAAGGAAGAGCAGCTGATCTTTTCAGTGGAAGTGTCGGAAAGATGCGGTAGTTTTAATTTAGGGTTTTCCGATCTGATTCAGCATGTACCGAATATTAAAGTGCATTATACCATTTCCTTACTATTCAGATTTCAGAATAAAATTTTCTTAATTTTAATGTAATTTTGCAGATGGGTATCTCTGTAAAGGACGTTAACCAGCATGACTTTACCAAGGCTCTTGCTGCCTTCTTGAAGAAGTGAGTTCTATTCGATATATTTATTTCTATACTACGGGGCAACAGCAGTAAAATTGATTAGCATTGTTTCGTATTATGTTTGATTGTGATCTTTTATGTTGACTATTGTTCTAGTGCTTCAAATTCTTAAATTGACTCTCTTAACGAAATAATGTTTAAATTAATAAAGAAAGCTACTCAATACCCAGCCGGTCTGTAAACAGGACCATCAATTCAATTCTGCATGATAAAGGTTAAATCCTGACTTATAGTCATGAACATTTATGGCTTAACCACATTTGTATAAGATTTCAATTCACCATCAGCATTTGCAAGTTCCACTTTGTTTTTCAGGTCAGGAAAACTGAAGGTGCCTGAATGGGCTGATATAGTCAAACTGGGCAGATTTAACGAGCTTGCGCCATATGATGAGGACTGGTACTATACCAGAGCTGGTAATTTGTTATATATTTTTTGGGTTAGGGATTTGATTTAATAAGTGTCCTCACCTGTCAACAGCACTTTGCACAAAGATTTCTGTTCATAATTCACTGTCGTTATTGCATTATGCCAAGCTGATATGAAGCATTGGGAATCTGGAAAAGCCAAATATATCTGAATAGTTCAGCCTGGGCGAAAGCTCAAATCATGTACATAGTGTGAGATTAAGAAAGGCTAGGATCAATAAAATGTTTTTGGTGTGTTCTTCGCTGGTCTGATGTGACATTCATTTGGACTCATGAAAGTATGCCAGTCATTGTTAAAAATTTAATGCTTAGAAACTTTGTGACATCTGACTTTTTTTTTTTGCAGCCTCAGTTGCTCGACACTTGTACATACGCTGTCCAGCTGGTGTTGGAGCATTCACAAAAATTTACGGCTGTATGTATACTTTCGGGGTTTTTTAAATAGCACGCTTAGTTAATTTTATACTATGGTAATGTATGGATTGGTTGCTTGTAAATTGTCAACTTTCTGACATTTGCCCTCAAACCATCCCCCTTTTTGTGTGTCGGCGAAACCACTCTCTTGTGTTCCAGTTCAATGCAGCAGGAATTTTTTCTTTGTTGTTCGGTGTCACAGGATGCGGTGGATAAGACAAGCCTATGCCATATATTTTTTTTATCTTTAGGGTCAAAGTAAATGCTGTTTTAAGGATTTCTGTTCATACAGTATCCCCCAATAATCCTGCATAAAATGGCATTAAAAAATGTATTACCTATTAACAACCATTATAGTTCTCAGTTCAGCTTGCCAATGCTTATAAATTGCTGGTGGAAGTGAAGCTTTGCCAAGATCTCTTTTGCATCACTTTGTTTTCCTGGTCTTTAGCCATATTTTAGGTCTGCATCTTTTCAAAACTGTGCCTTTGACAGTATTTCCACATTATAAAGGTTATTTTCTCTCTGAAATTAAGAAGGGGAAAAAGTCCACTAATTATGAAATTATCGATTTGTTGATATGACGTGTGCATGGTTTAGAATGACAACCATGTTAGTAATTGAGGCTTAAACGTGAACGATCTTTATTACCAGCTCATGCAGTTCAGTAGGTTTGTCATAAAGTTATGTAAAATCAAAACATATAGTTATTGTATTTAAGCCACATAATTTCATCGTCAATTTAAAGATTATATCGACCTTGGTATAAAAGAAATCACTATTTGAACCGCCTCTAATCTCAGAGTGAATGGCACTTTTCAGTTTGTCCTTGATGTCGTGTTATTGAACTATTCAATGGCTTTCATTAACTGTTACTTGATATTTATGTGCTGTGTCTCTTTATTTATACTGGTTTCTTGTGAAGTAATTTTAGTGGCTTTTAAAAATTTTGATGCATTTTTAAGCCTGGTGTGGCTTTTGCTTAAGGGTAGTGAAGTGCTCTTCAAGACAGCTTGACTTGATTGGCCACTTGGTTTTGCTTGTGTGTCCCAAGGAAAGTTCTCCTGATCCAATCAGAAAGTTTGTTTCTGTTCTCAGGTCTCCTTCAAATTCGGATTTATTCTGAGCTATTTTTCTCTTAATAAAATAAGTGGCTCATCTAGTGATTTCCCAGAGGAAAGCTTTGTTGGTGACAGGCTAGGAAACTGTTGCTAACAATTTTTAAAATGTTTAAGCCATTACATTTGCTCCTGTGATGGAGGTAGGTTTTTGGCAATGTTTTTGATGAAAGCAGGTAGCCTATGTAGTTTGTTGTGTTCAAGAAATGCTTTATACTTTATGTTTACAAAGTGCTACACTTTTTCAGCAAAGCAAAGGAATGGCACAACTCCAAGCCACAATTGCCGGGGTTCACGGTCAGTTGCTCGCAAAATCCTTCAGTCCCTAGAAGGTCTGAAGATGGTAGAAAAGGACCCCAACACAGGGTGAGGAATTAGACAACTTATTTTGATATATTCACTTCTCTTTTTGGCTGTGCAGATCTTCCAGTATAGCATCAGTATGACATCTGTGCTATTGTTACACCACCATATCAAGAAGCACATTTTCAACTCATTTAGACAAAAACACTTTAGTGTGTCACATCACATTGCTTTTTAGATGTCACATTACATTGCTTTTTTTTAAACAGTTTTTAGTGTGAGTGCTGGCTTGAAAAATAGTTTTGGTGTGGCCTGCTCTAATTTGATATAAGGTCTTTTGATGAAAATGAGATTTTTGATACTAAAAATTCTTATGTCGTGAAATCGACTAATTTCTATTTAGCGGGGTTATGATAGCAAAGCTTATAGTCATTTAAAGCATCAGTAAACATGCTGATTTTAAAGTCGGCCATTTGAATTCAACAATTCTGCCAATAAAGTAGGGTTTAGACACATTGAGCTACCGATTTCTGAACAGAGCTAACCGTGAGTTTTCCTTAAGATGTACATTTAGGTGTTGGAAAAGTTGGCTTATCATTTGGTTTAAAGTTGTTTTTTAATTTTGAGATACTTTCATACATATTCCTGTTTGCAGCTTTCTTGAAGTCATCCAAATGTCTTTTTTTCTGTTGTTTCAGAGGACGACGTCTGACACCACAGGGACGTCGTGACCTGGATCGTATTGCATCTCAGATCGGGTCTCGTGCTGCCACAAGCAAAAAACCTGTCGCTGTTTGAAACTGGACATTAAGTGACTACAAATAAAGCCTGCGAATTGAATGTTGTTTTTTTTTCTCTCTTTTTTAAGTTGCTTAAGGGTTGTCTGATTGTGTTATGCCTGAAGAATTGACCACTTGTGGCAGCGCCATAGAATGTTGGTTGAAAAATGCCTTTGTAGGGTTTCTCACAAATTTATTCTACTTTTAGCTTAGTTTGTCAAGGTGGTGGATTGGGGATCAAATAGTGTTGTATCGTCTAAATATCACTACAAATAGGGTGAACTTCATATGCTCATGGGTTTCAACTTTATAGGCCATGATTGTATTGCCTTCATGAGGTTTAAAAAAGTACAGTGTACATAGCAATGAGTTCCACATGACAAATATAAAGCTATGTTGCATGAGATTCAGTGTAGTTATCTTAGAAATGATGTCCCAATCTATTCCTGCATGCTTAGTGCTGGACTATATCTGTTTCAAAATTACCAACTAGGAAGTGTGGAATCTTATATAGACAATAAGGAGAGCCTCAAGTGTGGGCAGAAAACACCGGCTGGCTCTGAAAAAAGTAGTGGTTGCATAAAGTAATACCTGTTAAAATATTTACACCTATTAAAATACACAAAGACAAACATTGATATCCGTTTTAAAAAAGACACTTTGCAAGTAATCATTTTGTTGCTAGGCTAAGATGCTTATGGAACCCAACTGTTGAGAAAAGCTGTAACAGATTTTTTTGCACAAAATATACAAAAAGAAAATAGTCTATGAGAGAAAATGAATATTTTAAAAAAGTAACGGTCAACATCCATTACATGAAGCTTTGCCAGTACAGTGGTGTGACAGACTCCATATCCCAGTTGATTTTGGAAGGGAGAGTGCTTAAACCTTGTGATTTCTGATTGCTTACCCTAGTCCAATGTTACACTTCTGTTAAAAATAGATCATTCACGAGCCTCTTAGCCTACTTTAATTACTCTAGATTCACTAGAAGGTTTACTAGATTTCTAATATAACCTATTAGACTGTCGTTTTTGGTTTTGAGAGCACAATTCCATGTCAAATTGAGTACCCGGCAGCTATCTCGCGAGACCTAGTTTAAATAGTCAGCTCAAGGGAAGTAATTCATGGTAGTACAATACCTGAAGAATCCAACAGTTTCTTCCCTTATTTATCGCACACCGCTGTGTTAAGTGACACTACCTAGTTTACATTAAAGTGCAAACAAGTTCCTGTGGTTGTGAAGAGGTTAATTTCTGCAGAAGCAATACCTAAATAGTACTTTTATTATTGTGAATAATGTTTAAACAATACTAAAACAGGTTATGTAAACCTTTAGATTATCATTTTTCTTGAGGTGTGCAATCAACTAAGCACATAAATTCCTTTCTGAATACCAGTGATGTATGAAGATGCTCTGCTTTGGGGGTTGGGGTAAACTCCTGACAATAAACAACATATACATTCTCGCCTCGGCATCTTTTTTGAGGGCCAGCTGCCTCCCTTTCCCCTTTTTCTTGGTTCCTTCGCGGCTACGCCACCGAACACAACCAATTAAGGTTTGTATTCTACAATCCATAGTTAATGCCACCTTGATTAGGAATACTGACAAAGCATTGCACAGTAGAATTTGCAGTTTGTCTCAGAGGTGGTGATAAGGGCGCTTGACACAGAGTGATATAGTCATATGCGCCTTAAACACGTTTCCTTGCTGTCATCAAGATGTAAACTTAAGTACCAGTACTTCTTAGCCTTTGGTGGTCATTTGATCTGCACTGTATGGTGAAGGCACTAGACAGACAGGTCTGTCTTATTCTCCCACACACGCACGCACTCATTAATATCTGATTGTTCCTTGTCAGTTTGTAATTTTTGTAAGGAAGCGCAGAACAATTTTTGACACTGATGGGATAAACCAGGGGTGGGGAACTTTTCTTCTGCCAAGGGACATTTTAATATTGATAACATCTTTCACGGATTGTACAAAATTAGAAACTTAAAAATTATCCCAGTGTATTTAATAAAGCCCTAATTTAGCCACAGTGTGTTAACTCTCCAAGGATGTTTGGTACTGACTGTACTCACCGCAACAAGGGTGGAAAGGCTGCAGACACAGTTCATTACTTCTTTCTCTCTCTTTTTAGCTTGTATGTGTCTCACCATTTAGTCCTTGCCAATTTTCTTTGCCTCCAGCGAAACCTGATCGCTATATGCATTTAAACTGTTGTTGACAGCTTGTTTTATTGTGCAGATGATGTACAGAACATTAATGAAATTTGTCTTTATGAGCATGGGTAGACCATGCCAAGACTGTCATTTCGTCCCAGATGTTGAGGCACACGACACAGGCAACCAGCGAGAAAAATACAAGTCTGTGCTATCAGGTACTTGTCTGTATCCTGTCTATCCCATAATAGACGGTACTTGAGTGTCCCTCAAAATTTACCTTATTAATAATGATTCATTTAATATAAATTTAACGTTTCCAATCAAATCTTTGTGCTCATTTTTTAAAAGGAACTCAACCACTTCCTGCTTTGTTTGGTCAAAGTTATTAATTATATTGGCGCAGCAAGCTTCCTAAGGTCTACCCATCAGGAACAGAAACGGGAACCAGGAATAGAATAGGTTAGGAGACACCCTTAGTCATTTTTTAAAAATAAAAATATGAACAATAAAATGTTTTTACTACATTTTAATAATGCAGGACGTTGGATTGATAGGAACAATTTTTTTCAGTCTTTAATATCAGAACAAAAGTGTCATGTCACTAAGTGTAGCTGCAGCTCTGAAATGAGCAATATTCTGATGTTTGACAAGCGGATGCAATAAAAAGAACATTGCTTCACGTGTGACATACCGTTTCTGCGCCTAACTTTATAAACTACTCGATCCACAGAGCATGTCAGCAGCGAGTTTTCCTTTCATTATCCGAAACAATGCTCCATTTTATTACAAAAGTACCATACTTCACATACAGCTGCTTTCACAAATACTGTCTCTTTGCCAATAACAACATTGGGAACTGTTGCCAATAAATCTGATGGCAAGCTCAAATCGAGTTTTGTGAAGACAGTCCGCACGTCAATAATGTACACACTAATGAGAAATGTAGATATTTGAAAAAAAATGGACAACAAAACTATGTATATTACTGTTTACTTTATGCCGTTATTGTACAAAGCAAAAGAGTGTAATTAAAACGAGAGGAACACGTGTCGCAGTAAATGACGGCTGAGGTGACAAGCGACCTGAATCCTTCTAAAATCGTCAGTGGAAGAAACACAAGATGGAAACTAGAGTCTGCATCGTTATTGCGCTCCTTGGTGTCATCATGGTAAAGTTTAATCATGGTAAGCGTTGCATTAAGCAAAAAATATATATATCTAATCCTTCAGTTTTAAACTACGCTATATGTCGCAATGTTTATTTTTTCGGACATTTTCGTTCCATTGCTCACGAGTCAAACCGCGACAGTAATCACTGTCCCTGTGTAAGCCTAGATAATACTTTATTTCAACTCATAAATATTAATTTTAAATTAAATTAATATCAGTTAAGAAAAGATAGCTAAGCATTACAATAGTATTTCAATGTTTGTAGATAAATTGTTAGCAGATCACGTGCATACTAGTGGGTAGGTGGTTGGAGGTGATGGCAACGATGACAACGACGATGATCTCTTGCAGCGACCAATGAGGCTCCAAACATGTTAATCTCAGAGAAGCAGAAGCCTTTCGACCAACAGCTTCTTTCGAAGGAAGAATCAGGTGAGATGTCGGGTAGGGAGAGACGCCACGACGGGGTGTCTGTGAGAAACACCCGAGGCATTGGGGGACGTTGGAGGGGAGACTACGACTCGGACTACTTCTTACCCTACTGAGTGGACAGGCAGTCCGTCATCCTGTGGTGACCACATCGATGGTGACTAAACATAATGCCAGTCGTTTATTATAGGAAGACAACCCTTTCAAATTGGTTATTAATGATTCATTTTTTTTTACTGAATTATGAAAATATACTTGCCATTTGATAGACTACTCAAAGACAAAGCGAAGTTCTAATAAAGTTTGTTTGCCTGTCAGTGCTGGGATTTGTGTGTGTACGTGTGTGTTTTCATGGGCCAAGTGTTATATATTTTTATGTGATTTCATCGGATATAAAAGAACTGCGCTTTACATAACATGTGGCCAGTTAAGATGTTCAAAATGAATAGTTGAAACAGACGAACGGACAACAAAAAAAAAAAACCAAACAAAAAAACAACAAATCAACTACTTTGTTCAACTGCCTTTCAGACACACAAAGCCAGAGGCGGCGTTAGGAACCGTTAGGAACACGCGTGGCCTGGGGCCGACCATCCGCGCGGGGCCTGGGTAATGGAGTACGTGTATCAACATCCCTATTGATGTGATGCCGGAAGCACTGATTTATATACAGTTAGATAGGTTGGATTAATTTCGCGAAATAACGAATGAATATAGTGTTTTAATTGTTCGTAACCGTTTATGACAGAAGCGGTTTTTTCTTAAAGCGAAATAATATGGTGACGATAACTTAATAAACTGCTTGTTATTATTGTCGGGTTTAACGTGAAGACATGGGTTCAATAATTTGCTTAATTAGAACTTAGAAGTGTTTTCTGAACGTCATTTTTTTTGTCACAACTTGTTTACCACAGCTACATGTAGCAATAAGTCATACAGATGACCTCGGGGCTAAAGCGCGGGGCCCCTTCCAGAGCGGGGCCTGGGGCGGCCGCCCCATTTGCCACCCCCTAACGCCGCCGCTGCACAAAGCACTGTAATGTTTAGTCAGAAATGGCGAGATCTCTGTGCCATGAAGAGTGTGCAAGCATCTGTGATGAGTTTATGCTCACTGTACTTGGGGTGCTCACTTTCTTTCCGATTCTGAGACGATGATCCTAACCACGCTGTCAACATCTTGGAACTCTTCCCGGTAAGGGGAAAAAAAAAAAAAAACTCAGTGCAAGGGAAGTAACTCTCACCTTGTAGCAGACGACAATAGATTGAGCTACGATGTCAGACACTACACTTACCCAATTTTGTATCTGTTCTTCGCCCAAATTTGAAGGGTCCCCTGGGACCCCATTGACGAAAATTGAAGGGGTCCTCCGAACTTTTAATGCGTACTGTACGCAATTTTTTGCGTAAACAGAAGCCCTGATGTTATGTTTACATTTCACAGATGCGTGATAAATATTATGCAATTTCAATTTATATTTCCGATTATAAACAATGTAACTACATAATTTCAAATATTTTATTTAAAAAAGATAAAGAATTGAAAAATTTATTGAACGTAATAGTTTTTAAAACTTTATTTATTTCATAAATAAAAAAAATTCACACTGGCAAATGATAACTGTTTCCTACCTTCCGACAGTCATTCTCCCAAACTGAAATGTCCTGTAACTACACGACAAGGTTGAGACTGAATTTAACTTAATGGTCTTAAGGCTATAATTTTCCAGGCCATATCTTCTTATCCTTAATTTAGTCCACTAGAAGTACTGCTGGAGGACGAAAGGAGGAAATTGTTCTAATGAACTGTATGACTCATCTAATTTGTTTATCATAGTATGTGTATTGTCAGTACATATCGAAATGTACACGAGAAGTTCAGTCATCGGTCTTCGATCGATACACCCGTGTGGCTCCATCGTCCTCATCTTACAGGAGATGACATGAATAGAACCACATCTACATGCCAAACAAATCTGTTGAGAGCTCAGTTGACAAACTTGAGTACCTTGATTGGATACAACCAGGACGAGAAAAGGAAGTATGGGAAGATGGAGTAACATGAACAGGTGTGAGCTGGGAGGGCAGAGGCTTGAACGTGGGAATTATTAGTCTTAATACTAGCAACAGATTATTTTAATTTGATTTTTTCTATTAAAAAAATGAAACTGCTGAACCGAGCAAAGATCTCGGGTGTACAAACAACTCAACACTAGAGATTGACCATGCGACAGCTAGTGGCATTTCACCTACAAACAGTGACCCGGCTTTGGTAAGACCTCAGACAAATAAGACGACCCCTGCCACAGTTTCCTGGATGAGGTCATGGAAAGGAGTACTTAAGTGGAGGGCAGGGGGTCCTATTTATTTAGTTGTAGCGTTTAACAACTTCTGTAACAGTCCCTACTGTCACCCACAGAAAACACAGGTAAGTCCTACTGTATAGGGTACAAGCATATTCTCGCTCCAAGGAACATCTAGTGGGACTAGAATGCTACTGCCTGCACTTGTCATCTTGGCATTTACATCGTCGTTGACAGCCTCACCTCCCAACATCTTGTTCATCGTCGCTGACGACATGGGGTGGGCTGACGTTCAGTGGAGAGACTCCTCCATGTACACCCCGAACCTGCAGCAACTGAAGGCAGAGGGGGTGGAGCTGACCAATGCATATGCACAACCGTCCTGCACACCTTCCAGAGCTGCTTTCCTCACTGGTATCTACCCGTTTCGCATGGGTATCCAAAATTCTGTGTTTGAAGAACTCGAAAACATTTCCGTGCCGTTAGACAAGAGGATGTTGCCGCAGAGTCTGAAGGAGCTCGGTTACAACACTCACATGGTGGGCAAGTGGCACCTGGGCTTCTGTCGCTGGGACATGACACCCACACGACGAGGGTTCGACTCCTTCTATGGCATGTACAACGGCAAAGCCGACTACTTCACCCACACTGGACACTGGGACGGCTACGACCTGGTCTTCAACGACAGACCGGTGTGGTCCGCCAATGGCACCTACTCCACACACCTGTTCACACAGAGAACCATCGACATCCTCAGGACCCACAAGCGATCACAGCCTCTCTTCATCTACCTGTCCTATCAGGCCGTGCATGGCCCACTTGAAGTGCCTGAGCACTACGTCAACAAATTCTGCGCGAACGTCACTGCGTCTGAAGACCGGAAGTTGCGTTGTGGGATGGGAGCAGCCATGGACGAGGGCATCGGTAACATCACGCGCGTGCTGGAAGAGCTGGGCTACATGGACAACCTGCTCATCGTCTTCACCTCGGACAACGGCGGGCCTGTGAACACTGGCTCCAGCAACTGGCCGCTGAGAAGGGCCAAGTTGACTCTGTGGGAAGGAGGAACCAAAGTCACAAGTTTCCTACACAGCAAGACTCTTCTGAATGGCAAGACATCCTACAGTGGTCTTGTCCATGCTGTCGACTGGTAAGTGGAGCAGCAAAAACACATTTGTATATTTTTTTCTATACGTTTAAGACCTATGTCTGATAGCTTTTTCCCATTATCTTCCTACTTTTTCCCTACAGTGATGTCCTTTGTGTTGAGTTGTTTGTCAGCTGTGAACAATAAGTTAAAAGGTGCCAGATGACATTACAAGATTTGCTTACAGAAATAAGTTGAAATGATCATAAAATATGAGCAGCAGGCTGCAGAATCCGTTTAGAGCAGGGATGCACAACCTACGGCCTGCGGGCCATATCGGCCCGCGACGCGGTGCCATCCGGCCCGCGAAACTTTTGCCCACAGTGCAGGAAATCGGCATGTTAGTAATAAAAGAAGACCTTAAAAAAACGAAAAAAAGGAAGAAGAAGTATTTATCCCCACGTAGGGGCTTCTCTCAATCTTTTTTTCGATAGACAAACATTTCGATTCAGTGCTCCGACTTGGTGTCTCTACGATGAGGCCGGACATTCAGAAGTTGGTTTCGGGAAAACAACTTCAAATATCCCACTAATTACTACATAATTAATGGTAAGTACAACTTGTTTCTTATAAAAAAATGGTATCTGCTCTATTTTTTTTTTCCTTTTTGTATTTTTGCGGCGAAGTGGCCCACGACACGCCTGTCCGAAATGGATATGGCCCGCGACACGGCTGTCCGAAATGGATATGGCCCGCGACACGGCTGTCCGAAATGGATATGGCCCGCAGGCCGAAAAAGGTTGGGCATCACTGGTTTAGAGGAACAAATTCGGACTTCCGTTCCTTACGGTAGTTGCTAATGTTTTAAAAGAAGAAATAAAAGGGGGGAAGGGATTTAATTACCACCTCATCCTGATGGTCAATAACCTGGGTACAAACACAGGTACCCGACTCTTTTGCGGCTGGCGGGTGCAAAGGGGAACATTCCGAATATAGATGGCCTTGACATTTGGGACAGCATCTCCACCAATGGAGTCAGCCCACGACAGGAGTTTGTCTACGACATCAACGATGACAAACAGCGTGCTGCTCTCCGTTACAAAAATTACAAGATGACGTGGAACAAACCAGGCCACCCAGGTATTGATTACTCTCTCTGTATTTCTGTGTGTTTGTGTGCGTGTGTGTGTGTGTATGTGAGAGAAAGAGAGAAAGAATTCAGGTAACGAAGATGTCTGAATCTATGTGTTCTTCCCTTTTCTTTTCCCTCTTCTTTCCTCCTAATTGTAGCTATTTGTTTCGTTGGCCTGACATTTTTGTATGCATGACGTGTGCTTAAGATGGCTGGTACAACCCTCCACCTGGGGTGGCCCAGCCTCCGGAGTGGAACTACACCAAGGAGTACATGCTGTTCGATCTTGACACTGACCCCACGGAGACGACGGACATCAGCTCGCGGCGGCACGTGAAGAAGGTCTACAAGCACATGAAGAGCAAGCTGGACAAGCTCAGACTCACCATGCCTCCACAGCTGCACCTACCCAAGCTCAAAGAGGGAAATCCAACAAACTGGGGCGGGGCCTGGACACCCGGATGGTGCTGACCATGAGGACTTCCGGCAGTCCCGCGCCTGCGCACGAGCAGCGACGAGGAAACGGCGGAGAGGCACGTGAATGGAACTTGATAGATTACCGAAAAAATTAAAGTTCCACTGAAATGATTTGGCTTCTCAGTGCTGTGATTATGCACACGTGTGTGTGTGGGGGTGTGTGGGTGGGTGTGCGTGTGTGAGTGGTTTTTTTTTTCATGGGCCAAGTGTAACATATTTTTATAAGCGATTTCATAGGATGTAAAAAAATCTGCGCTTTACATAACATGTGGCTGGTTAAGATGCTCAGAGTGAATAGTTGAAACAGACGGACGGACAGGAAGACTGATTTTTACTTGAAAATGCACAGAAATTTAGTTGTTACTAATCAGAATCGTTCTAAGCAATTTTAAAAACTTCTTCCTATGAATTCTTTGTTCACGAGATGTGAACGAGCCACTACCATTTCAATCAAAAACTTTTTTTAAATCCATCTCCCCACCCCACCCACCCCAAAAAAAAATCTCCTAAATTTGCTGAGGACAGTAGAAAATTTATTTAAAAGAAGCAATTATAGAGTAGCTAAAATAATATAATTAGTATACTCTTTAAGTTTCTTTCCTAACTCGACAGGTTGCCGCTAATGTTCGGCAGTTGGACTCTCTTCTTCTCCCTAGTTCTCTTCCTGTTTCTCTGTCTTTCGCGCTCACAGAGGTTCTTTACTGTCAGTTGGAATTTAACTTGATGGTTTTAAGGCTATAATTTTCCAGGCCATATCTTCTTATCCTTAATTTAGTCCACTAGAAGTACAGCTGGAGGACGAAAGGAGGAAATTGTTCTAAGGAACTGTATGACTCATCTAATTTGTTTATCATAGTAAGTGTATTGTCAGTACATATCGAAATGTACACGAGAAGTTCAGTCATCGGTCTTCGATCGATACACCCGTGTGGCTCCATCGTCCTCATCTTACAGGAGATGACATGAATAGAACCACATCTACATGCCAAACAATTCGGTTGAGAGCTCAGTTGACAATCTTGAGTACCTTGATTGGATACAAACAGGACGAGAAAAGGAAGTATGGGAAGATGGAGTAACATGAACAGGTGTGAGCTGGCAGGGCAGAGGCTTGAACGTGGGAATTATTAGTCTTAATACTAGCAACAGATTATTTTAATTTGATTTTTCTATTAAGAAAAGGGCAGTCAAATCATTAAAAGACAGTAAAGCACCTGGACCTGACACACTGATAAGGGAAATTTTTAAACACTCAGTAAACCCTTTTAATGTCCTTCTTTAATCTTCTTTTTAATAGCGGTCAATTCCCAGACGTATGGACCGAGGCAGTTATTCAGCCATTGCATAAAAAGGAGATAGAAATAATCCTGATAATTATAGAGGAATATCCCTCTTAAACATATGAGAGATAGGAGAAAGACAGATGGACACAGAGATAGAGGGAGAGAGAAAAATAAAGAGAGAGAGAAATGTAATTAATCTCAAAAGATGGGATGTTGCTCAAGGAAGTCAAGATGATGAGTCAAGTGTCAGGGAGGCAGGAGTATTTTAGTGGAGGGCATGGGGTCCTATTTATTCAGCTGTCGCGTTTAGCAGCTTATATAGCACTCCCTCATCGCTTACACAGCACCCACAGGTAACACAGGTAAGTCCTACTGTATGAAGGTAAGTCTGTTTGTTACGCCCATTGTTACAGTGATTGTTGCAGAGAAAAAGCTCAAATATAGCTATGGGTTATCTTTTATCCGTTTGAATACAGGAAATATGACAAATCATAATAATTTGATAAATTGATTACTAAAATTCACAGAGACAGCTTTTGCCAATAAGCAGGAGGGTGAAGTTCAAACGGGATTTATTCCTACTTTCATGACGAATGATAAATCTCTGAGAGCAAGAGTCCTAAGTATAGTTGGGAGCTACTTTCTTATTATTACAGCCAATCAGAAAGATGTTATTGAATAACATTCTCCTCGTACATGGTACACAAATATTCTCGCTCCAGGGAACAACTAGTGGGACTAGAATGCTACTGCCTGCGCTTTTCATCTTGGTATTTACATCGTCGTTGACAGCCTCACCTCCCAACATCTTGTTCATTGTCGCTGACGACATGGGGTGGGCTGACGTTCAGTGGAGAGACTCCTCCATGTACACCCCGAACCTGGAGCAACTGAAGGCGGAGGGGGTGGAGCTGACCAACGCATATGCACAACCATCCTGCACCCCTTCCAGAGCTGCTTTCCTCACTGGTATCTACCCGTTTCGCATGGGTATCCAAAATTCTGTGTTTGAAGAACTCGAAAACATCTCCGTGCCGCTCGACAAGAAGATGTTGCCGCAGAGTCTGAAGGAGCTCGGTTACGCCACTCACATGGTGGGCAAGTGGCATCTGGGCTTCTGTCGCTGGGACATGACACCCACACGACGAGGGTTTGACTCCTTCTACGGCATGTACAACGGCTACGCCGACTACTTCACCCACACTGAACACAGGGACGGCTACGACCTGGTCTTCAACGACACACCGGTGTGGTCCGCCAATGGCACCTACTCCACACACCTGTTCACACAGAGAACCATCGACATCCTTAAGACCCACAACCGCTCACAGCCTCTCTTCATCTACCTGGCTTATCAGGCCGTTCATGGCCCACACCAAGTGCCTGAGCACTACGTCAGCAATTTTTGCGCTGACGTCACCGCGTCTGAAGACCGGAAGTTGCTTTGTGGGATGGGGGCGGCCATGGACGAGGGCATCGGTAACATCACGCGCGTGCTGGAAGAGCTGGGCTACATGGAC
The DNA here is from genome assembly GCF_003073045.1 of Pomacea canaliculata. Classification (NCBI taxonomy): domain Eukaryota; kingdom Metazoa; phylum Mollusca; class Gastropoda; order Architaenioglossa; family Ampullariidae; genus Pomacea; species Pomacea canaliculata. The sequence goes on along the minus strand of NC_037596.1, from coordinate 13,715,386 downwards.
AACCTCCTCATCTTCTTCACCTCGGACAACGGCGGGCCAGTACACACTGGCTCCAGCAACTGGCCGTTGAGAGGCTCTAAGCTGACTCTGTGGGAAGGAGGAACCAAAGTCACAAGTTTTCTTTACAGCAGCTCACTGCTGAGGGGCAACACGTCCTACGATGGTCTTGTCCACGCTGTCGACTGGTACGTTCTGCGTTTCGTTAGAAAATGATTCACCAATTCTCAGTTTTATAGCAGTATTTTTAATATCTTTTCATGTAAGCTATTTTATTTTTGGAGTACTAGTGCAGCAGCAAATATAAATTTGTATATTTTTTCTATACATTTAAAAACCTATGTTTGATAGTTATCTCCCCCCCCCACTCCCAATTATCTTCCTACTTTTTCCCTACAGTGATGTCCTTTGTGTTGAGTTGTTTGTCAGCTGTGAACAATAAGTTAAAAGGTGCCAGATGACATTACAAGATTTGCTTACAGAAATAAGTTGAAATGATCATAAAATATGAGCAGCAGGCTGCAGAATCAGTCTAGAGGAACAAATTCGGACTTCCGTTCCTGACGATAGTTGCTAATTTTTTCAAAGAAGAAATAGAAGGAGGGAAGGGATTTAATTACAACCTCATCCTGATGGTCAATAACCTGGGTACAAACACAGGTACCCGACTCTTTTACGGCTGGCGGGTGCAAAGAAGAACATTCCGAATATAGATGGCCTTGACCTTTGGGAAAGCATCTCCACCAATGGAGTCAGCCCACGACAGGAGTTTGTCTACGACATCAACGATGACAAACAGCGTGCTGCTCTCCGTTACAAAAATTACAAGATGACGTGGAACAAACCAGGCCACCCAGGTATTGATTGCTCTCTGTATTTCTGTGTGTTTGTGTGTGTGTGTGTGTGAGAGAGAGAGAGAGAAAGCATTCAGGTAACAAAGATATCTGAATCTATGCGGTCTTCCCTTTTCTTTTCCCTCTTCTTTCTTTCTAATTGTAGCTATTTGTGTCGTTGGCCTGACATGTTTGCATAAATGACGTGTGCTTAAGATGGCTGGTACAACCCTCCACCTGGGGTGGCCCAGCCTCCGGAGTGGAACTACACCTCAGAGTACATGCTGTTCGACCTTGACACTGACCCCACGGAGACGACGGACATCAGCTCGCGGCGACAAGTGAAGAAGGTCTACAAGCACATGAAGAGCAAGCTGGACAGCCTCAGACTCACCATGCCTCCACAGCTGCACCCACCCAAGCTCAAAGAGGGAGATCCAACAAACTGGGGTGGGGCCTGGACACCCGGATGGTGCTGACCATGAGGACTTCCGGCAGTCCCGCGCCTGCGCACGAGCAGTGACGAGGCAACAGCGGAAACGCACGTGAATGGAACTTGATGATAGCCTACCGAAAAAAATAAAGTTCCTCTGAAATGTTTTGGCTTGTCAGTGCTGTGATTATGCACACTTGTGTGTGTGTGATATTATGCAAGTGTGTGTGTGTGTTTGCATGTTTGTAGTGTTGCATGGACCAAGTGTTACACCATTAAGCATTTATAAACCTGTAATCATGGAACTTCAATCATCTTAATAATCGAACTGCTTTAAATGAGACGAGCGTTTAACTGACCACTGGTTAAGAAACTTGGGTTGATAAAATTGAAATACTGAGAAATAATGAGTAGAAATAATTAGGAAAGAATATCTTGCACACAAGAACACCAGGTTTTGTAACAATTAGAATAAATCATCAGTTTTGTCTGAATACACAAATGTATGCATTCATTAACTCATTCATATGTTCTATGTACCAAGTACACACACAAGGTGGGGGTTAAAGAAACAGAGAGAGAGAGAAAGAACGAGAATGAGGCAAAATGGACAGGTACAGAGGAGGAAGAAAAGAGATGTTGGTTCCTGCATACAGTGTAGCTGATATTTAGTTTCCGGTGAAGACATATTTCTTTCATTTTCTTAATTACTTTGCAGGACTGAGACCTTAAAAAATTAAATTGATAAGGAAAACAAAACTTGTCAACAAATCTTACTAAAAAGATAATGTCAATGCTGGTTTAAAACTGAAATACAGATATTTTGTATGCTAATATAACCACCTACATTTCATGTAATATTTACTCTAAATTTGCTCATGCCATGACAATAGGTTGGAGGTTCAATGAACCCTGTCTCAAACATTTAGGGCCAGAGTTTAGTCTGTCTCAACTCTGACCTCTTGGATGGACCATCAGTTCCGGTCAAACAGCATGTTCACCGAGAGTTTTGGGATTCATGGGAAGAGGGGGTGATGGTAGCGCCAGTCATTACCACTAGAATAGCTGGCATCCCCAGGATTCAATCATTCTTTCCCGCAATGGCTGTCCTTTCCGTAAGCACAGGTTAAAAGCAACAGGAACTAAACAAGGGCTGTCTTCCCCTCCTTAGCTCTCTCCCGTGTCTCATTCTCCTGAGATACTCTCTCACATTATGTTGTTGTCAATGTTTAAGGCTTCAAAGTTTTTTTGTTTTTTTCTGCATATGAAATGAAAGTAAGTTACGAATTGTATCAATTCTTTCAAGTGAGAAAACTTCCTCATTTCTCATACTTTCTTATTGACGTTCACCCATTCATTATGTGATGCATCCAGATTTTTTCAGGAAGCTACTGGATTTTTTCAGGAAGCATCTAAACAAGTAGCCAAGTTTTCCGTAACCTCGTATTCAGCAACTTGTCGTTCATTCTTCATGTTACAGTGGCGGAGGAACCGAGGAGGGAAGGGTCAGCCTCCTCCTTAAAAAAGATGCTGAGGAGGAGAGAATGTGAACTTCACTGTCATCATAGAGTTTGCAGCTTCCCTACTCCTCCACCGCAAAAAAAATCCGAGCATCTTCCTTCGTCACCATTAGTATAACGTGACCCGGATGTAAACAAGGCGTCACAAGGGTTTTCCCAATATCTTCAAGCTATGTCAAGTTCATTAGTGATGTGTCCAGCTTACTTTGTAAAAAAAAAAAAAGAGTCTGGCAAAAAGTAGTCATTGCAGACTGGCAAGAGATGATAAAATCGTATAATATTGATGACAAGATGAACCTCTGAGCGCAATGGAGCATCGGGTCAACACTTTGTTAGGTTTGTCATTGTTCATCCTTCTGCCTTGTGCTTCAGAATGGGGTAAGTGTGTAAGAAAAAATGTTGCTAGAGTAGTTTAGTGTCTGTCTCTAATCTTGACTTAGAACCTGTTAACTTTGTTAACGATCAGTTCATCATTAGTGTTCATGGTGTAGAAATGTTCTGCAAGAAAGGCATCAATGGGTTAACTAGCGGTTGTCATACAGAGCGTGTGTTGGTCAGAAAGAAACAGGACATCGATGAAGAAGAAGAATAAAGATGATGATAATATGATGGTGTGGTTGTAGAAGTGTTGGTGTAGCGGGGATGTTACTTAATAAATTCATAATGTCGTAGTATATTCGTGGGTTGTATTACGTTTCCATAGATATGGGTTGAGGTGTGTGAGAGAGAGAAAGAAAGAGAGACGCTTTTGATCAGAACCAAATGTTTGTGCATTATTTATCTCAGTGACCTCTGACCCCAAATTTATCTCTCTTTATTACAGGATCTTATGGGCTCTCTCTGGACAACTACAATGGGTCCATCATCGTGGAGGAGAGTGTGTTGTCAGAGATTGAGTTTTCATGGAGAAACCTCACCGCACCTTATAAAGCTTTTGTTCTTCACAAACCCATGAACTTGAAACATTATGTCACAATGTGTAGATTATGGAGATCACAGGATAACTGCACCAGCAGTAATGACCAGGTGTGCAAGTGCTTGCATCCTGACCACTTCATGCTGACCAAGGCGTTTAAAGTTGAGGACACGGGGCAGTTGTTCTTTCAGTTGTTTGATAAGCCATCGCTCAACAAACTCGTTAATATTTCTGTCATACGTGAGTATTGTCTTTGTGACTACTTAGTTTGTCGAATCATAGTAGAAACCCTTTAGCTTTATCTATATCTAACCATTGAAAATACATCTCATATCTTTCTCCTTTATCTTTCTGTCTGGTGACCTGTTAATTTTTTTTAATCGCCTTTCATCTATCCATTTTAGAGGCATTGAGAGAAAAACTGAGGTATGTGAGGGCCACCAAGAAAAAAGTTTGACCGGAAGTTTAAAAAAAAATCTTCCTTTAGGAAAGAAAGAAAGAAGAGAAAAAACAGTTTATAACAGTGTTGTTTTTGTCAAATAGCGAAGACCACGACTACCACTACGGTCATCCCACATCCGAGCAGGACGACGAGTCTCTCATCATCCACACAATCCACACCAGTGGAGAAGTGGAAGTCGAGCTTATCATCCACTACCAGAAAACCGATGAGTTCCTCTAGCGGAAATGACGTCAGCGCGACTGCGCAACACGCCGGTGCCATCATCGCGGTTACTGTCGCCATGTTGTGCGTCAGTGCGGTCGCCATCGTGTCGTCCGTCGTCATGGGTTACCGTCTGAGGTCCCTCCGTCAGCAGGCGAGAGACTTGAAGCAGGAGGATGACACTTTCGATGTCCCTGGTCACTCGTAACAAGCGCCGATGATCAATCCAGACCTTATTCCAGCTTTAACATTTGTAGGACAAACAAACAAACAAATAAACAAACAAGCAAACAAACAAACCGACGAGAAAGACAAAAAGGAAATCTCTACTTCTCTGTTGAAGTTGTGAGATGTAGAAAATGTGACAATGTTTACATAGCAGCTACCTAATTTAAATAACTGTTTCCTGGTGCAGACCACGTGTGTGTGAAGATATTTAAGGAGTGTTGCAACAAAGGAATGATTTCCTCCTACTGAAGAAACATTTTATAATAAACAACAACTTTCTCCCTGTGTACCGAGATGTTTACAGTCCCGCTACAATGTCCTACTACTAATTTTTTTTTTAAAGCAAAGATGTTCGTAGGTCTTGTGACATCACGGGGTTTTATGCAAAGATATTTACATGACTGTTTTGATACAATGAAGAAAATATCCGAACTGAGAAACACAAGAAAGGTTTCATCGTCCACTCATCTTGTTAGGTCGTTGGAAGGGAGGTAATAGAGACCGCACTTATCTTCCCCTCCCTGCGCTATACCTTCCCCAACCTCCGTACATCCAGGTACTCGTTATATCCCCGACATCTGGGTGAAGCTTGCTGGCCCACACGGGTATCGAACTGGCGGGTCTCGGAATTCAGTGCTGTAACTATCAACTTCCGCACTCAACACAAGTCTTATGAGAATGTTTTCAAGTAACTTCAGATGTGAACACAGTTTCCGCGTGAAGATGTTCACAGGACTGCTGCTTTTTAGAACAACAAACTCCTAATGAGGACGAGTGGTTTACTGAAATATTATAATAAATATTTATTTATTTGTATTTTATTTTTATGCGTGTTTAAATACAAGTATGTTTAAGGTGATTTGTTCTTGAAACAAATAAAACGAAGAAAGTGTTTTAATCAATAAAAGTATTCATGGAGGTGCAGATGGGAGCAATGAAAGGAAAGAATACAAGCAGCGCCCATTGTTACAATTAAGGAGAAAAGCTTTTGTTTAAAACAAGCTCCTTCAATGTTGCGGACATCTACCTTTCTTTCTATCCAACAACTTTCTTTAAAGGTCTGGTGGCGAGCAATTTTTTATGGGTGGGTACAGATTACTACTTTCCAAAATCTTGATGAACACATCCACACATCCTTACCATTCTTGAAAAGCAGGCCTACAAAAGACCATGCACAGAAAGAGTTCACACTCTTGACGTCACGTTTGTACACAAATAAATTTGATCCGAGTTCTCCCATTGGCTGAGGTCGTCACAAGATAAACGTTTCCATGCACCATCCTTGGTCCACATTTGTAAAGCGAGAGTAAGTCGTTTCTCTGGGACAAAATAAAAAGCTTCTTTTTTCTTAAGTTATAAAATGGTTTTCATGCCTCTCGGACATTTCTTCATGTTTTTTAATTTTCTAAACACCTTTGCCACCACTTTATGATTACAGCTTCAGGAGTAAAACATCTACAGGATCTGGACACGGCTTTGTAACATCGGAAACAAGACCATTGTTCTTGACTTTTCCAAGTTGCCCCAGGACAGACGTCTACCCTCACTTCATAACTGACCCCGGATGTCCGTGTTGTTGATCTCTTCTCCAGCAAGGAGATATGTGTAGATATGTATCTGAGCAACGGAATCTGGGCAAACATTATCCTGCACTGACTGACCTTTACCTAGTAGTGAGGAAAATAAATTGCGCCCAGCAAGGCCTTTAAACAATTTCTAAAAGCAATTCGTAAAAACTGAACGAGGGGTTGTCAAGTTAATTAACGTCAACCATTTAAAATATAAAATTAAAAATAAACATCCTCATTTTCAACCATTTCCCTGTTTGTAAGCCATTGTAATAGTGTTTAAACAATATTTCCCCCTTGGTAGGTAATCTTCCTTGACTGAGGATGATTACTTGACTCCTGAAGAGACACAGAGCAGGCAAAACCATTTCTCATTTAAAGAATCGTTTGCCATCTAACTGCCTTCGTTCTAAATCAGACGAGAAGTCATCAGTAGATAACTGGGTTCTATCTGTTTTCAAGGCTCGAGTGACTAGTGTAATGGAAGGTCGGGTCATATGTCCTCTCAGTATCCTCGTCCTCTTTTCCAAACTGTGTTTTTTCGCCACGTTCTGTTTCCATTTCACAGATGGTAAGTTGATAAACACAAATATAGATAACTATGCTTGACATGACGAGTGAACGTGTGTATTTGTTTACTATTCAGAAAAAACTAAGGTTTATGCGTGACAAACTTTACTATTTTGAGTTTTAGTTATTGCCACATGAAGAATTCGTGCTGCTACACATAATGTACTTTCCTAAGTAATGGAATTAAAGTCTTATAATATTCACTAGATATCACTGTAGATATTACTTTTTATGTGTCTGCCTCTGTGTAGTACTGAGTCCATTTATAATGAGAAATGTGTATACAGTCAAATCTCCCTACTATGCCACCTACCGGGACCGAGCAAAAGTGGCATAGTAGCGAGAGTGGCATAATACGGAGGGTTCGTAAAAACGGCTTTATTTGCTCAAGTTACCCGTCAGTCCAAAGCTCTCAAGAATCGTCTGCTGGCACTAGCTGTCTCCTCTCATTCTCCCCCTCACCTCTTCATCCTCCACCCCTCCCAACCACATCCTTGCACCTGCATCCTGTCTCTAGTCGACCCCCTCCCGCTCTCCCTCTGTCACGTGGCTGTCACCCGGCCAGCGACCACCACCCCCCACATTGCCAGCCTCCACCCTCCCTGTGTGCGTGCTATGTTCCATCCACCTAACTGCGATGTCCCACACTACCATAGAGTATAGTAATCGAGCACTGCGCGGAATTTCACAACTTGTGTCTTTTAACAATCACACAAAAGTGGCATAGTAGAGAGAGTAGGGGGTGGCATAGTAAATTTTTTTTTTACATTGAATTTATAGTCGGGACCGAGCAAAAGTGGCATAATACCGAGAGTGGCATAGTAGAGGGGTGGCATAGTAGGGAGATTTGAATGTATATTTTTATATATTTTCATTGTTATCGATCCTTTGATCAGCGACGACAGACTACAAATGTCTTTGTAACAGGATCTTCAGGGGTTTCTCTTGACAACTACAATGGGTCCATCATCGTGAAGGAGGGCCTGATGTCAGAGATTGAGTTTTCATGGCAAAACCTCACCGCACCTTATAGGGTTTTTGTTCTTCGCAAACCCACGAACTTGAACCATTTCGTCCAAATATGTAGATTATGGAGATTACAGGATACCTGCACCAGCAGTAATGACCAGGTGTGCCAGTGCTTGAATCCTGACCACTTCAGCCTGACCAAGACTTTTAGAGTTGAGGACACGGGACAGTTGCTCTTTCGGTTGTTTGATAAGCCATCGCTTAGCAAACTGATCAACATCACTGTCCTACGTGAGTATTGCGAATCAACAGTCAGGCACTTCAGACCCAGTTAATTTTCTCAACAGTCTCTAATTATCCTCCGTGTAAACTTTTCATTTTTAGTCGAATTCACCTGCATCTGAGTGTTTGCCAATCTTTATGGAATGCATACCAAGCAAACAATGCCTTATTAAAACTATTATTATTATTGCAGCAGAAAGAAAACGTCCCACCCACCCACCCACACGTGACCTGTAGTCCGCAGCCCTTCGTACAAGAAAACACAAACATCAGCTGCACGTGCATCATTTCTGACCTCGGCTTTCCCTCAGGATCTCTGAAGTGGATTGTTGGAAATCGGATCACTACTGGGATCGAATTCTTTGGAGAAAAGGGAAGCAGTCCACTGGAACTTCGTTATCAGAAGACGTTAGCAGCTGCAGATCATAACAACACCTGGATCAGGTGTGATGTCGTGTGGCAAGATGTTATTCAATGGGAGGTCTACACAGCAAGCGTGGCCTGTAAGTTATAGCAGATAGTATATAGTATCTTTGGTTATAGTTCGCACTATATTCTATATATACACTAACCCTAACCCTGACTGCAGCTCACTTTTATTGTCATCAGCTTCATGAATACCGAGTTGTTGTCACCAGATTCTCCTCGATCGCTAAAAATGACAATCAACGATGACAGCGAAGACATGACGGTGTCAGAAGGGGATCCCTTGACCATCAGGTGCGAAGCGGACGGACAACCCACACCCGAGATGAAGCTGGAGCGTATCCTTGACAACCGGATCGTGAAGAAAGGCCTCTCCCCCCTCCGCCACTCAACAACCGCGCGCTGTGACGTCACAGACCTGTACACGTGCTCCGCAAACAATCAGCTTCCCGGAAAAGTGCAGAAAACCTCCAGACTGGATGTCACCTGTCAGTACACCAAAGTTCTCGATAAAATCTTTTTTTTTATTCTGAGATTTCTGTTCACACTTATTCCAAACTTTCCTACTTCTTGAGCTGACGGCGTCCCTGATACCAAATTTATGTACCATACTGGGGTGTCACTTTTTTTTTCTTTTACTAACCGTTTTCTGTCAGTTCGTTAGTTTCGTGTATTTGGCTCTGAGAAATTTTATGATTGGCTGCACTGCACTTTAAAAAAAAATCGGCTCAGGAATTTTTAAAAACTTTTCAGGACTGCTTTATTCATGTCCTACAAATATTTCAACTGATATGTAATTATTTCAGACATAATTTAAGGGTTTTGTGAAACTGGTCGCATGTTTGTTTACAACAGGTAAACCAAGAAATGTTTCGTCTTTGCATCTTGGAACTGTCAAAGTTGGTGACAAACCACAAGTTCTCCAGTTTGAAGTCATTTCCTATCCTCCGCCTACTAGTTACATCCTTTTCTTCATGAGATCAGCAGAGGATGTAAAAGGAAATTCCACGCAGCACGAGCTGGACTCCTCGACGACTGTCACGTGCGCACCGTATCCAGTGAAGCGTCACATGTCTCAGTGCATGCTGTCCGTCACAGACCGTTTGTACCTGACTGGTTTGTACGGGATTCAAATCACTAACGATGTTGGACAAGTAAACTTCACTTTTCAGATCACACTTGGTGAGGCTTTAGGATTTTTTATTATTATTATCTTAAGTTACTCTTCCCGACATTACACCCCTAACCCATTAATTTCTAGTGCGGAGGAAAGGAGTAGAGAAGGGGAAAAAAAAAGATTGTTGACACTCCATCGCAGTTTCTCGCGCACGTGGTTCGCTTGTTTACTTCCGGTGCCACCGGAAGAGAAGAACCGAAAGTACGAATGTGACTTCTCGTATGCTGAACAGATGAGAATAGTTGGAGATACTGAGCAGCACCTGCTTCCTGTCATCGTCAAAACAGGTGATTATGAAACATCGACATGGTTGTCCTCGTCTTACACGTTAACCACTTCATCTCCCCATAAATGTTTATATACCAAAAATTCTTAATGAAGATATTTTTTTTTTTTTGCAGGAGCTTATCAGAAGTAAACTCGACATCATGAAAGTACTAAGAGACACACGCAAAAGAAAGCAGACTGTTGATTGGGTTGAATGTCTTCTGATAGGAAAAACTCAAAAAATCTTTCGCCACCTCGTGATTTCTTACTCCTGGGCCGCCCGGTAGAGAGTAGTAAAAACGCTTGTCACCACAGCAGTGAAAAGGTCCTGGGTTCAGATCTCGCGTCGGGACACTCTTTTGTATGTGATGGCTGTTCACAGGACCGGCTCTCGAGGTTTTTCTCCCCTCCCATAAGAAGGATGGAAGACATTTTCTGATGAACCAATTCATCTATGATTGTGTTCGAGTGCATGAACTTGTATAATTTAGAGACTGAAGATTTCACCGAGTTCAACGAAAAACTTCTGCTACAGGCGAAAAGAGCGCGGATCCCACAACTTTTTCATTTGTAAACATGGTTAGCTCCAGTAGTGCATTCGATTGCATCAATAGATAATCTCACCATTTCCAGAAGGAATCTGTATGCAATTTTAGTATGTATCCAAAAGTGTTATAGGTGATGTATCAACAGGAAGTTGTTGCAGTTTTAATTCAAAATGTTACTAAGTACAAAACTTTGGTATTGGTCAGCATCTCAGATATGTTTTCACGATTATTCTGGAACTTCTTATGGTAAAGAATGCCGCTCATCATGTGAGACGTTAAATGGACAGCACATGCAAAAAAAAGTAGTTGTACCCATATCCCCCAAACTTTTTAGTGTACTTTAGTCTCATGTGCATAATTTCAGAAAGGTCTGCTTTATATTTTATTGCCAAAACAAATGGTCTTTTGGCAACACCCTTTAGGAGGAAGAGCTGCAGTCCAGAGTTGCGAGCTATGCATTTAAAATATAAGTATGCTAAATAGAATTGCTGACCATAAATATATTCATACAATATGAACAAATCTTATGGGAGAAAAACCTCTGCACCAACTGACAATTCAAAGTTTTATATTTGTAAGTAAAAATAGTAAAATTGTAAATACCTCTCAGAACATACTCATCCATCGATCAACATGAAGAACTTTAGCCACATTTGAAGAAATATTTATTTAAAATCCAATCAAGCAAAAAATACATCTTTAATTAAATTACAATGTGTTACACATAAGGGTAACCCTTAAGATAAATGATAAAGTTTTCATTAAAGGATTTACAAAGCATAAGCTTAGTGACGTGATTACAATGTTGACAAATACATTTAAAAAAAAGAGCCTTAATCAATGTGAAGTGGTACATGCACCACTTTCATGTTATCATCAGATCCATTTAGGAAAGCTTTGTAACCCACAGTTAGATAAACACAGTACTGGTCCTGAACAATAACCTTCGTTACATCGAAGTGCAAAGTATTTTGTTCTGATCGTTTGCAGTCTGAGATGTTTAGGAATGTGCAACGCCATCAGTTTTTTTTCTCTTGCCAGATGCCATATATCTAGTCTTTTCTCATCATTTATGGGTGAAAGACTACCAGTTTTCTTAAAGAATGATTCAAAAAAATGATCTGTTCCTAAAATACTTAAGTTTTTGTAAAATATTTAGACTATGCTTCTTCGTCTATTCTTGAAAGAAAAAGGTTGATTTAAAAATTTTGTGCGTGATAGGAAACCCATTAAGTATGTAAATGAAGGATTTAGTACGATGCTGTTTACAACAGTAACCACCGATTATGGTAGTAGTTAAAAAGCCAGCATTCTGATAACTGTTATAATTTTTTTGTAAATCGCTGTTTCTAGGGAACAATGCTTCGTGTTGATTTTGTTCTCATGTTTAATCTATTTCTATCGCAGGATGTGGAAGAAGATCTATTCGTTGATTCTGAGAGTGATGTTTGTGGAAAGATACCACATGACAAAAATATCAAAGTAAGTGCACAAAAAAAGCTGTCTGTTAAATATTGCGACGCACGTTCGAATATTTGTATCATTTTCTGTGTGATTGCATGCAGTTTTTTTTCCAAATGTCTGAAGTAGAATCATTACTTATTTATCTTTTAATTTGCATTTTTGTGGAAGTTGTATATAGAATGTTGCACCTGGTAAAGGGACTCAGGCCTGTTTAGTTTGTTAATTTTGGTTTCAAAAACGTTCAGGTGAACATTGATTTGGTAGACCAAGTCTGTGAGAAACTGATTGCTGATAACTGCATGCCTACAGAGGTACATGAAGCTTGCAGGAGTGTTGACAGTAAGTTTATGTGCTACTTTTTATTATTCTTATTATATCATTGCATAACAAATATACTTTTTAGTGGCAGAATGTGTCCTGGTAAAAGTGTGGGGTGAATACTTTTGTCTTTACCAGTTCAATTTCAGGTAATTTAAAAATAGCCGTTGCTTGTGTTGAAGTATAATTGTGACACACGCTATTCTCATGTATAAACAGAAATCCTCTGTATATTTTCTTAGACAAGAACTTGTGTCTCGAATGCAGTTCCTGGAAAGATGTTTTGAACTGTCTAAGACCTGTTTCAAGAACAGCAGCAAGGAAAAAGTGTGGACAAAATTCCACATGGCAATGAAAGATCAAGACAACCTTCGGTCACTTGATGAGATGGTCACTTAAGCTGTCTCACCATGGCTCTCTTTTGAAGCTTTGAATATTATGATTAGTACTGTTTTTGACAAATTTTTCAAGACAGAAATCAAATACACAGAAAAAGGAAATCAATCACTTAATGATATAGATATATATATCCCTACAGATCTCTGATCTAACGTGGACGGCCGTGCTTGTGTACGGCCAGGGGAGATAAATATTCCAGCAATGACAATGCACGAGGCAACCAACACCCCTTTAGTAATGGCTTTACGCCATGTTCTACAGAAAGGAAAAACCCACTGGAAACGAACCAAGTGATACACACAGAATGAAACTTCACTTTTCGGGTGGCGTGGTAGCGAACAGCCGACGGAGGTCCGTCTGGTGTAAGACGTAAAAAAGTTCTGACGGACTTGAAATATTATTGTATCTGGATGTAAGGAATTTATTGGCGAATCGTGAACTGTAACTGATGGACGTATGCCCAGTGGAATTTATTAGTGAAAGTGTGAACTTTGGCTTATGAACTTGTAAACCTTGGAACTATCACCTGGATTACCAGTGAGGAGAAGAGCCAGAAAGTTAAGCATTAAGATAAGATCTGAATGATACTTGTAACCATTCCTTTATATATATATATGCACTTTTTTGTGTAATTATACTCTTTTGATTCATACTAAAGTTTCTATATTTAAGGAATGTGTTGTAATAAGTGTGTGGGCGCAAGCTGGATGAGTGCATGCTAGTAAAGTTAACCGTTGCCCGCAGGACCCACATAACATCCATTACACACAGGTGCAGGCCACTTTCATCAAATCTATTTTTTAAAACTGAAGTTTAATGGTACATGTTCACCATGAAGTTTTCTCACAAAATAGAGCAAATCATAGTAGATATTGAAAATCCAGTTGACTAGGTGGAAGGAGAAGCCAGACAGTTTAAACTGTTCATGACAAAAAGTCATAGCTATCGTGCACAAGAACAAAATAAGTTAACTGTCAATGACTGAAACATTCACACTTCTGTTCTTATACTATATATACTTTCTGCTTGCTTGACATTTGCATCGCGAGATGATAAAATACATTTCATAAAATAAAAACAAATTCTTATAAGAATTTGTTTCCATACAAATGAGCATAATTACGTACTGGACAAAGCCCCTGTGAGCCTTTTCGCAGGGGCATTACTTCTTAGACCAAACAAAAGTCGACACCTTTGTAGATAATTGTGTTTGTCACACCAAGAAAAGAGCTTGTTGTGGTTTCAGAATTGCTGCTAAGACGGGTCGGACTGCGCGGAGGTTGGCCTGTGCCTCTAGTCTGAACGTCGTGTGTCACCCTCTCCGTCAGCGATGCCCGGAGGTCAGACTGGGGAGACGGTTTTTGAAATGTACTTGCGCATTGGTAGGGAGACAGGCCTGACGGGTATGGAACTGGTGGAGCTCGCCACGGGGAGAGAAGAGGCTGAAAGGGAGGAAAGGACCCGCGAGAGAAATCCGACAGGAAGAGGGTGAGAGAGCGGAGAGAATTTCGGCAGCAGGAAACTCCGCAAGGAGATGGAGTAGCTAAAATAAGTAACGATGTCGAAAGGCGGAATGCATCAGGCATGGAATATAAACCGATGCGCCTTAAGATGCCGCCATTCGAAGAGGACGATGACCTGGAGACCTACCTCTGCCAGTTCGAACGTTGTGCCAAACTGCAGAGGTGGGACATCAGCACATGGGCGGTGAGGCTGGGTATGCTGCTCAAAGGGAAGACCAGGGACGTATGCGTGGGGCTAAGTGACGAAGACGCCGAGGACTATGCAAAGCTGAAAATTGCCCTTCTGACTAGGTTCCGATTGACAGCCAAAACATATAGGCGGAAGCTTTGTGCCTCGTGTAAAGGAGGAGAGACCTTCCAGCAATATGTAGCCAGGGCCCGGCTATACTTGACACGCTGGGTTGAGCTGGCTGGAAAGACCACTATGGTCGAAGACCTCCGAGATTTGGTCGTGATGGAACAGTTCAGGCAGTGTGAGCCTCCATCCGCGAGCGCATGCCTAAAAGCATGGAGGCAGTGACTTTGGCCCAGCAGTTCTCGGAGGCCAGGGAGGCGGCGTGGCATTATCGCGAACCTCCCTCTTTGCACACCCAAGAAGAGGAGTGAGGGGAGAAGGCGAGCACAGCATCCACTCGGAACCAAGCCCGAGGAAGCCGATGTGTTTTCATTGTGGTCGGGAGGGCCACGCGATAAGGTGTTTTAAGTAAATCTAAATCAGAGGCTGCTTATTAAGTGGTTATTTGCTACTTTTTGGTGACATTTGCAATTTGATGGTATGAGATGTACAGTATTAGAGTACTCAATTGTTTGAGGAAATGAGTTAATGTCAAACATCCTAGAAGAATTTTAAGTAGGTAATATGTATTTATTGTATTGTTCCGATAATTTTATACCACTGTATCTGATGTGTGAATGTTTGATTTCAGGAAGAGCATTGGGGAAGGAAGAATGCAACATCCGCTTCCCTTATAAGAAACATTCTCTGGTACCTGTAGTCATAGTTACAGGGATGCCAGAGGGTGTTAACTTGAAACACCCCGCCAATTATGGCATTAGCACTTTAAGAAAGATCATCGCCAACAAGGAGATGATCAAAATGGAGCTTATAGCCCAAAGGTAATTTTTTTTAGTTTTCCTCGTACATAAATGGTCTGTTAATTCTGGAAGCAAAGCACAGTACAGCGCGAGGTCTCTCGCTTAAATCTTTGGTTTCTTCGGTTTCACGATATGATTATGGTACGACGATGTATTCCATCAATACAAATGTCATTGTGCAGTGTGACTGTAGGACTGAGTCTGTGTGCTGCAGATGTCATACAAGCACCAGTGGTGGCGGATATGTGAGTATACTAGACACTGGAGAATAAATGCAATGTATGTGGAAATAGCAGCAGTGGATTTTATTTTCAATACTTTTTACAGAAGCAGATCAGTTTTAACAATATAGGATCTGTTTATTTTGAATGGTACAGTAAAGTGTGAGATCTCAAGCTGACCTCTTTGGTTTCTTCAGTTTTATGGCTTCAGACCCAACTGCATCTCAAGTGGCACAAAACACGTTGTGCAGGATATGCGAGTATACTTTACTACATACAGGATTTTTTTTTTCAATAATGTGTACAAAAACAGATCAGTTTGACCAATACAGTATTCCAGTTTCATGATATGATTATGGAACAACAATGTATTCCATCTATACAAATGTCCTTGTGCAGTGTGGCAGAACAAACCCATACCCTGATTATGAACAGAAAGTACAGAAGCTAGACTGTCTTAATCATGCTTATAAGAGACTGTGGACAGCTTTGCGGAAACTGGATAAGGAAGGAAGGTTGGGTGGGTGTGGCTTGGGTCACCTCACTGAGGCGAAATGTGATAAGTTACAGACCTTTTACAGACAAGCTATTTTAGAGAATACTTCTAGGACTGATAATATGAGAAATGCAATCTGGGCAAGTTTGTGGCATTCAATGTCTACAAACAATAAACCCCAACATCGCCAATGCCCAAAAGGGAAAAACCGCTGGTGTTTTTACCAAAGAGCTTTGGCAAACAATGAGAAAGTGCCTAGCCATAAAGAACATCCTTCTTCAACCTATCTGACCACACAGGTAGATCATAAAGTGATCCTGTGTATAGAAGAATGGCAGATGAGGAACTGCTTAAAAGGATACTTTATGGGGGAACACAAAATAATAATGCATGTTTAAATTCAATATGGTCCAGATGCCCCAAGACTGCTTTCATGGGCTTGAGAAGGGTAGAAGGTTCAGTGGCTCATGCAGTTTGTGCTTTTAATGAAGGAGCTTATGTAATAATTTCTATAATGTAAATGCTGTATGTTGATGTACACACAATTACTCTGACACTGCTGAATAAGAAAGATAAATGCAGAGTGTCTGCTGCTGATGCTCGCGAAAATTGCAAGGAGTATGCTAGTGATGGAGTGATGACAATTTACCTGCCAAGAAAAATTTACAGGACGAGCACACAGACGAAGCCGAGGAAAAAAATAACAAAGTCGACAGCCACCCTGGACAGCATCAGTTTACAACTACAAATGAGGAAACCAACGAGCCCACAGAAATTTCTGATTTTTCAAACAAATGGTGCAGAAACCTTCATTTTTTTCCACAGAAGCCGGAAAGACATTATCCGTGTAAACGTCTTGCGAACACCATGTACCCGATTCTCTTTGGATTACCATATAAAATGAGTTTTCAAGCATGATTCAGGTAAGACTAAACCTGTTTTACACAATTTGATCTATCATCATCAATTTAAATTATTCTTCTACCTCTTTTAGTTATTGTTTTAAAAAGGGGTAAAACCATGCGTGTCAGTGGGCAGACCTGCTTCTTAGCCCTACATAGGGTATGCATTAAAGAAAGGAGAAGGGGTGGTAAGATCACTCAAAATTGTGGGTTGCTAGATGTCAGACGTGTTGTGTAGTTTATGATGGAGGCACTTTACAATCAGGTGGATTGTACTAGCAAAATTAATTTTTATTAACTATATCCAGATTGCTTTGTGTGTGTGTTTACTTTGCAGGACTGCAGCAACTTTCAAGCTGGAGATAATACAAGATCCAAATCACAGATCATGAAGCAATTTTTGCTGTGCATGGCAACCCAGCATCCCTCGTCTTTTTTTTTTTTCAGTCTGAAACATGGTGATAATATTTATTTGCTAACCTTTAAGGCACCTAATAAAGTATTTGAGTAAATCTAAATACTATTCTAAGATTTCTAAGAGTGATCCGTCTGTTGTCTGGTTTCCAAAGCTTTTCGTTTACTTGCACACAGGCATGGGTGTGCAGCCTAATTATTAAAAAAACTGATGGAGGGCAATAATGAGCAACTATGATGTACTACACTGCTTGTGTATTTCAAGCGCATTTTAAAGCTTGTGCATTTTCTATGTATCAAGATTTTATATGCACCTGGTACCTGCTGTGTACTTTAAGTTGAAATGAATATGTTATGTATTTCTTGCTTTTCATTCATGGTCACAGTTTTTATTGTTTTGCAGAAAAACAGCAGTATGAACTTAAGCAATTTGTGCCTTTTGGCAGTAGCTATCCAATCTAGTCAGTGACCATCTTTTTCACTGCTCTAAAGAGGCCCAACGAGAAGGTTGAAAGTACTAGACAAACATCATGAACCATCGCAGTTGGACTCACGGGACTAGTTAACTTGTCCAGAAGGCTGGGGCCGAAGGCCCAATAATGCGTGTGAGAGTGAGAGAGAGAGCACGCGAATGGGCGAAAGTGTTAGTGTGAATGAGGAGAGAGAGGGAATATGAGGAATGGTAAGTGAGAGTGTACGTGTTAGGGTGAGGGATTGAAACGATACGATCTTATTTATACTTTCTATGCATTTCACATATAATTCTTGCGTATATCTTATGGTCATTGTCGAATTGTATATCATGCCCTTATTTGATAAATCCGTCGACCCATCAATCATATAATTCAACTTAATTCAATTCAGTCAGAATGTTTGAACTGCCCTTTTGCCCTGCCATAGTTGAAACTGAACCGCAGTTTCTCCTTACATGCTCTCAATATATATACCTTCGCTAACTTTTTATCCCTGACAATTGTTCTAAGCACCCTTCCCTTTTCCATTTCACTTTAAATGGTAGATAATAGAATGAGAACTACACTACATCTTGCCTCTTTTGTTTACAATGCATTGACATACGAAAGACTGTGTCTTAGACCAAAGCCCATAATGTCCAAAAATGCCATATGGTTATGTTACTATTAAGTTGGTTATATGTTATCTTGTGACTAACATTAATTTGATAAGTATTAATTTTTACTTGCCTATTTATATGGCTGTGTGGTGTTTGTTTAAATTACAATGCAAATCTTTACTTGCACCTGGGAATGTTGTGGTTACTTCTAATTCTATGATTTTGATTTATATATATCTTTGATAGTTATGCTTCCCCTTGAAAAGGGCCGTTGGCCTATTCAATAAATTGATTCTGATTCTTTTCACTGAAAATTACTTCAAGAAAATGAAATGAGTGCCAGTATGGATAAGCTGAAAAAACTTGGCAGCATAAATTGAACATTAATGATGTACACTTATTGCCGTAGCCGATATATGTCCCAAGAAAAGATCGCAGTGTTCTTAAGGCTGAAAAAAAAAAGCAACGCTAATGAGCAATACTCCAGGAATTACAACATTAGAATTTATTATGTCACGGAACCGGAAGGTGAAATGATCAGAGTGTCAGGAAACTGTTCAAAAATTTCTCCATGAAAAACTGGGAGTAAAACAAATAACAGAAAGAGACTTGGATGCTGTCCATCGACTAGGGAGAAGGCTACAGCAGAACCAGCCACGACCGCAGGAGAGACAGCGCCACCGGCCCAGGCTGACTGGCCGGAGGGAAAGATCTGTCGGTTGAGACATAGACGTTATAAGCTATGGACAGTCCACTCGAGGCGCTCGCAGTGGGAAAGCGTTGACTCACCGCGTGACCGCGGGGTGGAAGAGAAGGGGGAGTAGACAATTTCCGGTCGCTGTGGTTAGTATCTGCGAGCATCATGGAATCCTTTGATATCAAAGAAATCCTCTTAGTAAGTATAGTCTTTGTTAAATATATATACTTTATATATATATATTTTTTAGTATATGAATCATAATGTTAAATATCTGCACTTAAAAAGAGCGTTGTATTGTAGTATTTGTATTTATTTTAGAGTCAAGAAGTTGTCAGCAAGTTCTCGCTCTCGAGCACATTGTTTTTCTGAGTGGTTACAGAGGGTGGTTTGTGGTGAATTTATCTTTTTTAAATGAAGATAATTCAAAATTAATTCAGACTAAGAGTCTAATGAAAGTGCCTTAAACTCCATTTATTCTATTATTGATTGTTTTTAAGAGTATTTTGAACACATTCTTATGGTGCGTTGTGTTATCAGGACAATGGTGTACTTGAAATGGGTGACCAAGAAAAAATTGACGTTCCCTCATCTACCGCTGATAGTTTCAGTGGGGTGAGTGAAATTTATGTGCTTTTTAATTGTTATCTGCCACTGCATTTATTTAAATAGTTAACTAAATATTCACAAGTTGGTAAATTGTTTTGGCACCTTTCAGCCCTGGATAAAAACAGAGCTTAGAGTTAGAAAAGTGGCTATTGTCTACCATTATCTATTAGGCGATGGTTTTTTTTTTACTTACACTTGGAGACAAATTTTGAGTAATTATAATTTGTTTCGTAAGGTCTGTTTGGAAACCTTGCAAGAGTCATGCAATGCTTTGCTGTCAGATGACTGCTAAGCGTAAAGGAGATAATCCGTAATATAGATGGTTGTCATGGATCTAGTCAGAGTGCTAGGACTGGGCGCGTGTGTAGATGAAAGCGTGCGAATGATGGACGTTCTCTAAATAGAACGTGACAAATGACGTATAGTGACGTCAAAAAGAAATAGTGAGGTAAGCGAAGAGACGTTGAGAAGATATATGGAAGCAGAAGGACGTTAGAGGGCATTTTTAAAAGAAGGACGCTGGAGAATAGAGAGAAAAAGAGGACGTTAGAGAGTAGATAGAAGAGGAAGAACGTTAGCGAGTGGAAGAAGAAGAAAGTTAGAGAGCGGAAAGGGAGAGGTGAACGCATTTGCCAAGACAATGCGATTTGCTAATCAGAGATCGAATGTACTAATGTGAAAGGAGAAACGACTGCCAAGACAGTGAGTTTATAGTGTGTGAGCTGTTCGTTGTACTTTGTAGAAGTGGAGATTGAAGGATAAACTGTGGTGTTAGAGACCGTTTTGCTTTTATAGTTAGGATCTATTTTGTTGGTTGGTAATTTTGATCAGTAAACAGACAGACTCGTACAGGCGAATCATTCTTCAATTGGAACGAAAGAACGCGCAATTGTCCGACCCGCTGGTGAGTTGGAGTGAGCAAAAAAACAAGAGGCACCGGCGGTGTCGTGACAATGGTAAGTACAGGCTGTTAAGTTTTACAGTCTTTTTGAGTACAGTATTAACATATATATATATTTAGAAAATATCAGCAGTTTGAAGCAAATACTGAATGTATGCAGAAGCAATATTTTTCTTATGCATAGTCATAGTTCATTTTTATCTACAAAATGACATATGATGTGAATGGTATTGATCGAACATTCAGTTTTGCTTAGTTTAACTTTATTTTTGTCTTTTAAATGCACTCTTCATATATTACTAATGCGGTTTCAGTAAACTGTTCTGAATTTATTTCAAATTGAGATCACATTGTATATTTCTACTTTTTCAGGACCTGCTCTTCTTCAGGATTTACAATTCCTGAATCAATGTTTAGTGACGAAGGGCAGGTTCAAAACTGCAGCCAAGGAAAAGGCATACTCCAATTTCAACAGGGAATTTGTCAATCATTCTCAAGATGTAGAAAGGCACATCCCATCACCTGCCTCTGCATGGGTGTGCCTGAAGGTGTTTGAATTTATGGTAAACAAGAATTACAACTTGCCATTAAGCAACCAGGCAACCAGTGTAAGTGAGGTCACTGACGATGAAGTAGACATTGTTGAGTATATAGCAGGCTATGTGCTACATAGTGTTAAGAGATGAGCACTAAAATTGTCTCATACTGAGAGAGAAGACATTTTATTATGTATAAAAGAACTAATACCTGAACATGACACAGCTTCTGAACCTGCTGAGAGATCATTAACTCAAATTCTGGACAGAGGGGGCCTTATAAAATTAAAACCTCCTGTGCTTCAGATTTTTCTACAGCTAGAGTCTATTTTTAGACAATGCTTTGATAGATAGATGCAGACTTTGTCCTCCGATTTATATTATGCTAATTGTTGCCAAGCAGAGTCAGTTAGCAATTGCTTATATGAGCAAATGTATAGCATCTTAGCATCACAGAAAATAAAAGAGAATATTTTATTTATGATTGTTAAATCGTATTTTACGGTTTGGGCACACCAAAAGTGCAAGAAGTTTATGGAAAATTTTAAACTGTCAAGACATACCTCAAGCAAAAAACAGAAGGGACTTAGAAAAGGTTGGAAGACAACTAGCTCAAATGTGTAACTGGGGGTTTAATTGTCACAGTGTTGGTTTAAATGATGGGGAGACCATGAAGAGGCTGTCGTCTTCTTTACAAAAGGTCTCACCAAGCAAATGAATGCTCAGGACCAAGCGACCTATTAGCTATGCTAGGTTGCATTATGCATCAAAAGTGCGAAAGAAACTGGGCGTGTATAAAACTTTAGGAACAGACCAGCTGTTTGTTAATGTAATCTTTTAATGTAAGCAAAGCTGAAGAACACGAGCAACCAGGGTTTCGCAGCCAAGAAAAAAATTGGCCTGCAACTTGCGCAGTTCTGCTACGACAAATGCACGTGCCGTGTGAAAATATCACCACCAGCAGGAACATGCAGCGTCCGAGCTGCTAAACTTCATGTTGTTGAATAGCCCCCTGTAGGACCCAGGGTATGCTTATCTAGCAAGCATTGTAAGAATAGGGTCCCTGCCATCCAGCCAGGCATGTGTAAGAGGTGACAAAAATGTGTGCGTTGAAGTACCTAGTCATCACATTCATTTTTGCAACTTACTTGTCTTGCAGTGAAGCAGGCTTGCATTCAGGACTTGCGAGACAAAGTCATCGCAAAAATGTCCAAAATTGCAAGTATGTGAAATACTTTGTTTCATGAGCTGCCGAAGGTGTGGTTTCTAGTACATATTTTACCTCTGTGGTGATGAAAACAATCACAAAATAAGCATAAGTTTTGCAGATTATGTAAGGGTGGAAAGCTAATACAAAAAGTAAAGTAATTGGATCTAGGTAATGTTTTTTAGCACAAGCTATTTATGATTCTATCTTAGTAGCTGTAACATATTCGTTTTGTGTTGGGTTATTAACAGAATCAGAACTTGGTTTCAACCAGTCTTCTTACGAGAGGGTCAAAAAGGGGGAATTCGTTATACAAGGAATTCCCCCATCCTTATTGCCCTTGAAGCCCCCTGGAAGGCTGACCGCAAAAGAACTACTGCAAGTCCTTGTTTCAATATCCCTTATGAGATTACAGGTGTCGCTGCTAATAAAGAATGCCTGGATCCTGTACGGAAGGCTTTGAAAGAGGGACACTTTATTGATGGCTGTTCCATTCACTTCAACCACATAAATACATGCGAGATTTTTGCCAATTGCCTTAAGTGAGTATGAGTTTTACCCCTCCATTTTTTTCTGGGGCTGTGTTTATAAAGTGAGGGTAAACTCTTGCCTTGGGGTAATAAATCAACTTGGTTTCAACCAGTTTCCTTACGAGAGGGTCAAAAAGGGGGAATTCGTTATACAAGGAATTCCCCCATCCTTATTGCCCTTGAAGCCCCCTGGAAGGCTGACCGCAAAAGAACTACTGCAAGTCCTTGTTTCAATATCCCTTATGAGATTACAGGTGTCGCTGCTAATAAAGAATGCCTGGATCCTGTACGGAAGGCTTTGAAAGAGGGACACTTTATTGATGGCTGTTCCATTCACTTCAACCACATAAATACATGCGAGATTTTTGCCAATTGCCTTAAGTGAGTATGAGTTTTTACCCCTCCATTTTTTTCTGGGGCTGACCGCAAAAGAACTACTGCAAGTCCTTGACTGCACAGTCACTGTCACCAGGTACTCAACAACTTGGGCATGGTCTATAGGTTAAACTAGATTAAATAACTCATCTGTAGCTCACTGTTCCTCTTTTCTTCTAATGAGAGAAGTTCTGTTGACAATGTTTTTTGAATTGTATCTGTTCTACATGCACTTTAACTTTGTGGAGGCGTATTGCTTGTTTGGTTGTGTAGCACTCTAGAAGTGTACGATGAAATTGTTTAGTGTAAGGTTCGCGTCCTATTTCCCACGCTGGCTGCGTCTGTAGGTAGGCAACCTTGAACTGTCCACCCGCGACCACCGGCCCTATTTCCCACGCTGGCTGAACTACCGCCCAGCCACTGGTCTATTGTTACACCCGCCTGAGAACTTGGGTGGAAACAATGACCCGACAGGGCGAGTGGGGCTGGGGATGGGGGGATCGAGATTGGAGAAGATTCCGAGGGTAGGGGAATAAGTAGCGTGGTGGACAGTGGCTTGGCAGGCTGTTGAGATTTGAGAGAGAGAGAGAGGAGGCAGGCCAGCAACCGAGAATTGAATAAAGAAACTTCAACGTCAGAAATCCATCTTGTTTTTCCTGTACAACGTAGCCCAACCCTACGTAGCCATTTGACGTATTGGTTACAGTTGTAATGATATGTTATCATTATTAAGTAATATCTTTAATGGTTATTGTATTATTTCTTAACTTTTTCTTTATTAGTAACCTTGTGTCTGGGTTAGAAATTTCAGTTCACTTTATTTACATATGTAGTGTGCATCTGCCATAAAAGAGGGGTTTCATTTCCAGTCACGGAGTAGGAATAGTTAAAGCAGTTTTGACAGGTCTAGTACTAGATTATGAAGTTATGTCCAAGTCTTGCAGTGCATGTGCCACCGCCAAAGCAAAGAACATGACTGATGATGAAAAAAAAAAAAATGGAAAGAACAGTACAAGTCTAAATGTGTGTTAAATCATGATGGTTCTTCAAAAGCAATGGAGGAGGAGTCTGCTCTAATACTGTGGAAAAGGTCACAGGAAAAACATAACGTGGTATACACGTATGCTCTCAGATGGAGGCTCCACTGCCTACTCAGCTAAAACAAATGCAAAGGTGTATGGTGACACCACATAAAAGAATGGGGGCAGCTCTTAGGAGAAAGGGAAAGAAGGCAAATCTAGAA
Organism: Pomacea canaliculata; assembly: GCF_003073045.1. Lineage (NCBI taxonomy): Eukaryota > Metazoa > Mollusca > Gastropoda > Architaenioglossa > Ampullariidae > Pomacea > Pomacea canaliculata. The sequence goes on along the minus strand of NC_037596.1, from coordinate 13,690,986 downwards.
GTAAATAGGGAGCCTTGACTGAAAATGCCTGCAAAGCTCTACAGAAGTACTACAACATCGCCATCAAAAAACACTTGGGAGGTGAGGAGAGCTATCTGTGCAGGACTTTTACACTGCATGTCAACAGCAGTAGCATGTCTCTTCTGCATCTAGGAACTGTTGTTTCAATATCCCTTATGAGATTACTGTAGAAAATATGTTTCTACATTTGTGGCATTTTGTGTAGTTAGTGGATTTAGTGTGCTAGTCGGGTGGGGGTAAGGTTGTTAGTCATTAAAGCAGTGAACTGGTCAAGCTGGCGGCATATCGGCCCGACTGGCGCGCCAAATGTCTGGCCGCCCATTCATTACCAGTGGCCAGTCGAAGCTAACGACAACACCTGACGTAAGCGGCCGCGAGTAGACCATGGCCAGAGGGAGACAACCGGGTAACAGCCCGACCTCTCTTTGTCCAGCTGAAGGTCGGGGACCGCCTGAGGCGAGCAACGCCCCTTACACCTTCGTCCAGACCCTTGCTACACCTCCAAGGCCAACAGGAGGAAGTACGCCCACCGGAAGAAGGAACCAAGTCTGGCGAGGGGCAGAGAACGTCACTTCTCCAAGTAGCGAGCTGGTGAGCGGCCGCTGAGAGTCCGTCTTAGAGATCATAGAAGACGTTAAAGTCCACGTGGGGACTGAACTGTGAAGTGTGAATTTGGATAAGCAGGAATTTGTGAACTCTCGTTGAAGTCTACATAGGACTGAACTGTAACTTGTGAATAGTGAGCAGTGGGATTATTGTCGTGAGAAACTATCAAGAAACACCAGAGATAAGTTTTAAGATATACTTGTAGCCAATCTTTTATGTAGTTAGGTATATATATATGTACATCTTTTCTTTCATTATATTCGTTATTCATGTTGAAATCTGTATTTTGAGGAGTGTTTTGGAGCGAGCGTGTGGACGCATGCTGGACGGGTGCATGCGAGTGCAAATCAATCCTTGCGCGCAGGACCCCACACGTGGCAGTCCATTACAATTACAACTTTGCAGGTGTCGCTGCTGGTAAAGATGAATTCCTGGATGCTGTACGGCAGGCTATACCAGAGGGACACTTTTTAAATGCCTATTCCATTCAGTTCACATACAGAGATGCAGACGAGATTTTTGTCACTTGCCTTAAGTGAGTATGAGTTTTACCCCTCCATTTTTTCTGGGGCTGTGTTTATGAAGTGAGGGTAAACTCTTGCCCTGGGGTATTATGGGAACTCTAGAACAGACATCTTATTTTCAAACTTATAAAACAGGGCCCAGACCTCACAGATATTGTTTTACCCCTGTAGCTGTAGTTATAAAGTGGTTGGAAATGTGTTCTAGGGTAAAGAAACATGAAGCAACATAGTCCACAGGGTCTGGGCGTTGCTTTATAACCTTGAAAATTAGGCTTTTCACGGAGTTTCCCATTTTGAAATGAGGAAGTGACTTACTTTTGCTTCATAACTATGGCTTCCAGTGAGAAAAATACAGTGATACCTCGGTTCTCGAACGCCTTGACTTTCGACCAAATCGGTATTCGACCAGGAAATTCGAGAAAACGCCCATTACACACAGGTGCAGGCCACTTTCATCAAATCTATTTTTTAAAACTGAAGTCTAATGGTACATGTTCACCATGAAGTTTTCTCACAAAATAGGGCAAATCATAGTAGATATTGAAAATCCAGTTGACTAGGTGGAAGAAGAAGCCAGACAGTTTAAACTGTTCATGACAAAAAGTCATAGCTATCGTGCACAAGAACAAAATAAGTTAACTGTCAATGACTGAAACATTCACACTTCTGTTCTTATACTATATACTTTCTGCTTGCTTGACATTTGCATCATGAGATGATAAAATACATTTCATAAAATAAAAATTGTTTCCATACAAATGAGCATAATTACATACTGGACAAAGCCCCTGTGAGCCTTTTCGCAGGGGCATTACTTCTTAGACCAAACAAAAGTCGACACCTTTGTAGATAATTGTGTTTGTCACACCAAGAAAGGAGCTTGTCGTGGTTTCAGAATTGCTGCTAAGACGAGTCGGACTGCGCGGAGGTTGGCCTGTGCCTCTAGTCTGAACGTCGTGTTTCACCCTCTCTGTCAGCGATGCCCGGAGGTCAGACTGGGGAGACGGTTTTTGAAATGTACTTGCGCATTGGTAGGGAGACAGGCCTGACGGGTATGGAACTGGTGGAGCTCGCCACGGGGAGAGGAGAGGCTGAAAGGGAGGAAAGGACCCGCGAGAAGAAAGAGAGGAAAGGATCCGACGGGAAGAGGGTGACAGAGCGGAGAGAATTCGGCAGCAGGAACTCTGCAAGGAGATGGAGGTAGCATAAAATAAGTAACGAAGTCGAAAGGCGGAATGCATCAGGCATGGAATATAAACCGATGCGCCTTAAGATGCCGCCATTCGAAGAGGACGATGGCCTGGAGACCTACCTCTGCCAGTTCGAACGCATGCCCAAAAGCGTGGAGGCAGTGACTTTGGCCCAGCAGTTCTAGGAGGCCAGGGAGGCGGAAGGGCATTATTGCGAACCTCACTCTTCACGCACCCAAGAAGAGGAGCGAGAGGAGAAGGCGAGCACAGAACCTGCTCGGAACCAAGCCGAGGAAAGCCGATGTGTTTTCATTGTGGTCGGGAGGGCCACGTGAGAGGTGCGAGCGTGCATCCGGTGACGTCGGGAGGGAGGGGGTATCGTGTGTCGTCATGCAAAAACTAAGTTATTCAGTGTTTGTTAAGATGTAAATCTAAATCACAGGCTGTTTCATTAAGTGGTTTGCTATTTTTGGTGACATTTGCAATTTGATGGTATATGGCTACGCCTCAAATCCTGCTAAAATGGTGGTTTCAGCATCACATGTTAAGGGTGTCATGCTACAGGGGAAATGCAGTCAGCCTGATAGGTATTCTTATTTCTATAACCCATGAAGTCATTACAGAATATGCTGGGGAAAAAATGCTTTCTCCATTACAAGTAGATGCAGGATGAGCTAAGAAACTGCTATAGCAAGTATCAGCACAGCAGTTAATCTTTTTACTGTCTTGGGGCATGAGATGTACAGTATTAGAGCACTCAATTGTTTGAGGAAATGAGTTACTTTTAAACATCCTATAAGAATTATAAGTATGTATTTACTGTATTGTTCTGATAATTTTATACCACTTTATCTGATGTGTGAATGTTTGATTTCAGGAAGAGCATTGGGAAGGAGGAGTGTAACCTGTGGCACCTGTAGTTGTAGTTACAGGGATGCAGAGGGTGTAAACTTGAAACACCCTTCTTATTATGGTGTCTTGACATTAAGGAAGATCATCACTCCAACAAGGAGATGATAAAATGGACTTATAGCCAAAGGTAAATTTTTTTTAGTTTTCCTTGTACATAATGGTCTGTTAATTCTGGAGGCCACAGTACAGTGCGAGGTTCTCGCTTAAATCTTTGGTTTGTTCAGTTTCAAGATATGATTATGGTACGACAATGAAATCCATCTATACAAATGTCCTTGTGCAGTGTGGCAGGAGAACGAGTCTGCATGCTGCAGATGACCAACAAGCACCAGTGGTGGAGATATTTGAGTATATGATATATGATATACTTCTGTGGGACACTGGAGAATAAATGCAATGTATGTGGAAATGCAGCAGTGGATTTAATTTTCAATATTTTTTACAGAAGCGGATCAGTGTTAACAATATGGATCTGTTTATTTTGAATGTACAGTAAAGTGTGAGATCTCACGCTGACCTCTTTGGTTTTTCAGTTTCATAGCTTCAAAAGTACAAAACACCATGGTGCAGGATATGTGTTACTACATACAGGTTTTTTTTTTGAGTAATGTGTACAAAACAGATCAGTTTGACCAATACAGTATATTCCAATGGTCTGTTACTTCTGGAAGCAAAGCACAGTACAGTGTGAGGTCTCTCGCTTAAATCTTTGGTTTCTTCAGTTTCACGATATGATTATAGTACAACGATGTATTCCATCTATACAAATGTCCTTGGTGCAGTGTGGCAGGAGAACCAAGTTTGCGCTGATGATGGCGTACAATCACCAGTGGTGGCGGATATGAGTATACTACTGTGGGACACTGAAGAATAAATGCAATGTATGTGGAAATAGCAGCAGTGGAGTTTTATTTTCAATACTTTTTCATTAGCAGGTCAGTTTTAACATTATAGGATCTGTTTATTTTGAATGGTACGGTAAAGTGTGAGATCTCACGCTGACCTCTTTGGTTTCTTCAGTTTTGTGGCTTCAAACCCAAACCTGAATTGCTCGCATGATATTTTTACTAGACTATAGTGACTTTCAGGCAAGAAGTTACAGGTCTAAGCCCCGAACCGACGAGCTTGACAAAACAGTGTGTTTTGCTGTGCATGCAGCAGGCATGAGTTCCCACACTGTTTATGCTGGACTGTTGTTGTCACCCACAACCACACAGTTACATTATTCAACCTGAAGCATGCCTGCAATGGACTCATCTTGAGCAGTTCCCATGTCTTGTTTTTTCCAGCCTTCACAGCACAGAACATGCATATCAATATGACACAGTTCTGCTGTTTTTAGATCGAGATATGCTATCCCCCAGATGAAGAAAGTGCTAGAAGAGCATCCACAGAATATCACCATTATGTACAACATTGCATGTATTCTTTCTGCACATCTAACGGTTTGTGTATTCAATGAAACATTGAATGTTATTTGCTGTGAAGACACAGCTCAAATGATGTTCATGCCCCACCTGAGGCCAATGACCTGTTTCTATTGTTTCTGAATGAGGTGGGGATAGAAATTTATTGTATAGGTATATATATCGGCCAGGTAAGATGAAATAGGGAGAGAGTCCTTTTGCAATGCTTGAGAGACCAGTGCCCATTGCATGGAAGAGCAGTGGGTTTGCCAAGTACTCTAGGACAACAATCTACTGTTAGAATTACCAGTCATTGTAAAAGGCATTGAAAGCACAAAAGAGCCCTTTGAAGTGAACCAACGAATGACACTTTTTAGTCACGAAAACAGGAGGAAGCCATGTTACATTGCAAACTTTCTCCACTGTTATGGGCATAGCCCTATTGACTTTTCAGAATCAGGACAAAAAAGTGACAGGTAAGTGATTTTTCATGCTTTGGTGCAATCTATTAATGATTTCTCAGATTCTGTACAAGATTAAATCTTCGATATTTTTACTTTATATTTTTTGTAAGTTTTACTATGTATTTTTTTTTTATGATATTAAGGTTAGTATGATGATTAGGTGTGACATTTTCATTAGAACTGTGCAGATACAACAGGGTAAGCAATTTCAAGAATAATCGCCATGATGTTTAAGGTTTAGTAAAAGCATGCTTCTATCCATTTAGCTCCTGTAGTTCAGGATTTGCTTCGCTTGAATGCTCTGCGGCTGTGAGTATAGGCAGGCTTTGTCCAGTGCTGTTGATAGCCACCGCAGAACCCATATCAGCAAGCTCAGGGCTGTTGCTGCAGAAAGAAGGAGCAGCTTGATGCAGCTGCATGCAGCAATATGTACATTTATAGTAGAAAATTCGAATAGATTTTTGTTTGTGACTAGACTGTATATATCCCCTGTTGGATAACCATCTTGCCGCGGTCGGGGGGCTTGCGTGTCTCGATGACCTAAGATCCCTATGCCGACAGGAGCATCAGCTCCTAGCAGGGTCACCCATGTCAGACAGGTCGAAGGGTAGAGACCAGACAAAGAGTGGTCCACGAGAGCTGAAGTCGGAGGTGGTGGGCCGCAAGGCGCACTCCGAAACAACCACATCACCACGCAACACTGCCAATATGACACTTGGAGACAGAATTGACTAGACTGTATGGAAATGACGACCACAGTTATATTTAATCTATAGAATGAGCAAGCTAAAGTGTTAATGTTTGCTTACTGTTAATGTTGGTATTTATTTGCAGGTGGACAGGAGGTGGCCAAGAAAATCAGCAAGACTGTTTCTAAAACTTAACAACAAAATAAAATTGCTAATCCTAACTACAACAGCTATAGCAATGTTAAAGCCACCTTGCCAGCAACCCTTAGCTTTAAAGACGTTTTCTCTGAGGATTGTCAGGTATTTTCGAAATTACCAGGGATCTCAGACATTCAGAGGAAAATAATATACATAAAAGATATGGCTGCACGCTGTACAGAGGAAAGGCACCTTTTGAAAGTTGAAGCAGCTACTGCAAGTCATTTTTATCAACACACCTCTTTGGCCTGGACTTCTCCTAGACGGGAGGCAGGCTATGAATATGAAAGTGAAGAGAATGCCTTATGGTAGAGGACACCTGTCTTGAAAGGCACAGTGTCAAAAGGCGCTTGACGCACGATGGGCTAAAAGACGCAACTCCGATTGTGACAGGTCAGATGGCAATCGATATTATCGAGACGGCAAGCATTCTACGACTGGTATTTCTGACAAGTTTGTTGACAAACTAGTACGATTGTGACAACTTTTTTGAATTGAAACGAGTCATGAGATTGAAACTGTAACATAAAAGAACGTTGTTTTGTTGAGTTGAAATCTTTAATTGATTTGTTCTTTTTTCTTCACTTGTCCTGCATGTTGCGCTACAGGCAATTGTGACATGTTTTTGGGGATAGGAAAGCTGAGGTATCAGGCTGGAAACTTTTATGATGCATTGGTCAAACTGTCGGAGGAAACGAACGATCCAAAAACTGAATCACTGGCTAACGAACTGAAAAATTTCAAATTCCTTGTTTCCTTGTGCTTCTGGTATGACTTGTTGTTTCGAATAAAAACGGTCAGAGGCAGCCAAAATTGTGTGTGTGGGGGGGGGGAGAGGTCTGTAAATAAATTTGGTTTTTGTTATATGGAGATGCTTTCTAATGGTGACTCCTCAGCATATAAAGTAGTTTGTGCTTTAAACTCTGTAACGGACAAGTGCCGGTGAGGCAGTGATCTAATGTAGTGGGCTGGATGTCGTTTGGGAAGTGCCTTGAGCAAAAGACATAAGGTGTGACGTCAAAAAGATTACGTTAGGGAAAAAAGGCAGTGGTTCGGAGAGGGAGCATCGGTGTGTGGCACAGCGGTGGCCATCTTTTTGTTCTAGTCCGTGCAAAAATTCTTGGGGCCATGAAACTGCACACGACGTTGGCGAGCAGGAGCAGTGGACTCGAGTGAGTAGGGAGGGGGCTACCCTTCCCTTCCTTATGCTGACGCACTGACGCCACCAGGGAGGGTACCTGGTCAGCTGAGACTAACCGCTGGAGGAGGGGAGGCTTCCTTTTAGTTTCATCCCAGCTACATCTTGCTCTACCCACCACCTCACAGCAACTTATCGGTATCGTTTAAAAAAAAAACAACCCCTTTTTACCATTTATTGAACTATAGGAAAGAGGATTAGAGTTGACTACATAAAACCGGGGACTGGAGAGCTGCAGAAAATAGACAGTCATTAACTTACTGGATTTCGACAAAAACGTACATGTGTTATGTATGATGATACCACTGTGGATCTAAATTGTCGGACTGCGTCAAGGATTTTTATTGTAACTTTCTGGTTGATGCCGTGTGGATTCCGGCAGAGTGACTTGTTAAACTTTGATGATGTGTATGTGATGGAGTGTTGATTCTATTGACGGATGGATTACTGTTAATATTTAGCCCTCTTTTAAACTCGTGTTTGTTCTTAATAATTATTGGTGCCCCTAAGGAGGGACGCCCACCCTCAAGCGATCTGGTTATATTTGTTTGTGGAAAGAATGCGCATGTCTGCGGACGGTCCGTGACAAACTCATACCCTGATTATGAACAAAAAGTGCAGAAGCTAGATTGTCTTAATCATGCTCATAAGAGACCAGGGACTTAAATGATTGAGTTAGACACTGCTGTGCAGTCAACTGCAAGGACTGAATGTTTCAAAACATGAGAAGCCTGCTTTCACAAACTCTACTTTTGGAAGTTTCCCTGGGAGTGCTCTAAATCTGAGCCAGTCTGATGCTGAACTCGAGATGCATATATTAATTTTTAAAAAAAAAGAAAAGGAAAAAAAATCAACTTTGCACATTTTTAACTATGTCTCATTTGTGCGATGTCAAGGTACTCAAGAAACATTAACATAAAAAAGCTTATTTTAACTGTTCTGTTTGGCAACAGTTGTGTGGAGCCAGAACAGCAGCTGAAGCCGGTGTAGATAATTACAGGTACACCTATCTCTTCGTCTGCAAAGTGTGCACAGTCAGTCACGCTTACCTTCACGTCAGCGGGTGTGTACAGCCAGTTACACCCATCTTCACATCATCAGGCACGGACACATGTACAGACACTGTCGTATGTACCAATTAGTTAACCTCTAAAGTTTAGTCTGCTCTCAAAATTTGTGTGTCAACCTATTTTGCTTTGTTAATTTTTCTTGTAATTATAATTTGTTTGTTGTGTGCAACTGTCTTGTCAGTTGTGTTTGCGCACGCGGGTGAGTGGTCTGTACGCGTGCGGACGTGTGGAACGGTCGGATGAGAGGTGAGGGGTGGAAGCGGGCGGAGCGAGCCAGCAGAGTGACCCCTTTTCCCTAATGGGCGTGAGGCCATCCCTCTACAGCCGCCTTCTTCATCACAAGCAAACTTTTGAGACGAAGCACACAGCATGGAGGCTGCTGTAATTCTCAAAGGAACCACAAAACCAATTGTTCAATTTCTGCACATGTTTGAATACATTTATGTTTATAAACCATATAACATTTATGTAAAAAGCCAAAGTTCTCAATGACCAGACCAACCACTAATGTTAAAATTGCCAGAAATTTGCAAGAAGCTTGAACAACAACACACACTTGGATTGTAGGGCAGGGTGCGTTATATTAACAGCAGTGGCTGTGGAGCATGTCAGCCATCAATACTTACTCAATATGACCGTGTCATTGGTCAAAGCTGATCCAACTAAGAACTGCCAAATAATGAACAGCCAGTTTCACTATCAAGCTGTTTATTTCCAAATTCATTATCGCTGTGAATCGCAAAAATCAAATTGAGCGGTGTTTGTATGTTAAAAAATTGCCCAGAAATTTGCAAAGAAGCTTCGACACCAACACACACTGCAGTCTCAGTCTGGTCAGCAGCGAATTTCAATCGAATTCAGAGCAAGTTCTTGGAGCCTATGGGAGAATGGACTAGTATGTTGACAAATAGTCTAGATGCTACAGTCTTCACTATCAATGGTGATGAGCTGTTTATTTCCGGATTCAGTCTTCCATATCGCTGTGACCAATCGCAGTGGTCACCAGTAAATCAATTGGAGCGGTGTTTGTATGTTAAAAAATTGCCCAGAAAATTGCAAAGAAGCTTCGAACAACCAACACACAGCTGCAGTCTGTCATTGGATTACTAAAAAATGTATTTCCAAATACTTCAGCAGCCGAATTTAGAGACCCAGAGTCAGCTCTGTACACACGTATAGCACCAGAACTGAATTCAGAGCAAGTGAGGGCAGCCAACTGTGCCGCAGACTACAATCGTGGGCAAGAAAAAGAAGAGCGAATCATTTATGATATTTGCCTATTACAGCAGTGGCTGATGGAGCAAAATGAGTCGTTATGTCAGCCATCATACTTAGTCAGTCAATATGACCGTGCCTTAAACCATATTAAGTCCATAGGTAAGCTTAAAGTGGAATGCCAACTAAGGGATCTTCATGCCAAATTTAATGAACAGCCAGTCTTCACTATCAATGGTGATGAGCTGTTTATTTCCGGATTTAGTCTTCATATCGCTGTGACCAATCCGCAGTGGTCACCAGTAAATCAATTGGAGGCGGTGTTTGTATGTTAAAAAATTGCCCAGAAATTTGCAAAGAAGCTTCGGACAACCAACACACAGCTGCAGTCTGTCATTGGATTACTAAAAAATGTATTTCAAATACTTCAGCAGCCGAATTTAGAGACCAGAGTCAGCTCTGTACACACGTATAGCACCAGAACTGAATTCAGAGCAAGTGAGGGCAGCCAACTGTGCGCAGACTACAATCGTGGGCAAGAAAAAGAAGAACGAATCATTTATGATATTTGCCTATTACAGCAGTGGCTGATGGAGCAAAATCGTCATTATGTCAGCCATCAGACTTAGTCAGTCAATATGACAACCGGTGCTTACCATATTTAAGTCCATAGGTAAGCTTAAAGTGGAATGCCAACTAAGGGATCTTCATGCCAAATTTAATGAACAGCCAGTCTTCACTATCAATGGTGATGAGCTGTTTATTTCGGATTCAGTCTTCCATATCGCTGTGACCAATCCGCAGTGGTCACAGTAAATCAATTGGAGGCGGTGTTTGTATGTTAATGAAGATACTGCAAATTGTAGTAGTGCCTGAATCAATCTGCACCACGGATATCTAAATTGTTGTCAGTCTCCCTTTGCCCTTTCTACCTACCTATGGAATTTCCAGGACTGTTCTTCAGAGTAGTGTATATTCACCCTAGAGCAAATGCTATGTCTGCCTGGATGATCATTGCTGATGTGACACAGATTCAATTCCTTGTCACCAGATGCACCAACATTTTTTCTGGGCGACTTTAACAACTTTGATCTGACGAAGACTCTCAAAAAGTATAATCAGTATGTGACCTGCACAACAACCCAGAATAATACCAAACTGGATTTAGGTTATGGCACAATCCCTGCAGCATACAAAGCCAAGCCTACACCATCTTTCAGGGTTTCTTACAAACATAGTGTGTTTTTGGCCCCAGTGCATAAGCCTGTGTGTCAACATATGAAGCCTGTTAAGTCAGAAAAGCATTGGACGGACGATAGTACTGAATGTGATGAGAACTTTGAGTTAAATGAAGACAAAACAAAAGAATTGAATATAGATTTTAAAAGAATCAAAGATTTTGTTGCTCCCAGTGTGATACATAGCAAACCTGTTGAAACCGTTACCTCTTCCAGGTACCTGTGTAAAATCTATTTTCTACTTTCAGTGTGTTTACTTACTTTGTTAGGGTAAAGTTTTGATTATATTTGATTTTGATGATAGGGACAATACGTGGCGAACTGGGCAAGCTGGCAGCACATCAGCCCGACAGACGTGACAAACGTCTGGCTGCCCCATTCAGCACCGGTGTCCAGTTGGAGCTAGCGAAAACATCTTACGTGAGTGGCTGAGATTCAACTATGGCCAGGGGAGGTAACTGGATAACAGTCCTACCCTTATGGTCAGCTAAAATCCGGGTATTGCGCTAAGCGATCAACACCCCCTTTAGTAATGGTTTTAGACCATGCTTTACATATTCAAAGAAGAAAGAGGACCAGAGGTACATCCACCGGAAGGAACAAACAAGATAGTCGGGCACAAAGAAAGAAACTTCACTTTTCCAGGCGGCTGGCGAGTGAGTGGCCGACAGAAGGTCCGCCTTATAGAAGATGTTAAAGGGTCGAGGGTCTTCAGATATTATTGTATATAAAGCAGAGAATGCTGAACATTGGAAGTAACAGTGAATTGTGAACTTTGGTGAACTTGTGAACGTTGGAATTAACAGTACGTTGTTATCTTAAGTGAACTGCTGAACATTGGAATTTGTGAGCTCTAACTTGGGAACTTATGGACTGTGGAATTATCACCAGGAGAACAGCAACACGAAGAAACACCCGTGAGATAAGCTTCATGATCTATGTAGTAGCCCACTGTATGACATATATATATTCATATATCGTTTAATTACATTCTTTTAATTGTTATTAAGATCTTTATTGAATGTGTTGTAATTAGGTGTGTGGGCGAATGCTACATGAATGCATAAGTTATCCATTGCGCGCAGGACCCACAACTCGTCCATTACAACCAGGGAACTGATTTGATTACCAGCTTAAATGGAATCTAAACACTGAATACATTGTTAAACGTGGTTTGAATAGCATTGTCCACACCTGTTCTAAGATAATTGGTATCAAACAGAGGGACTTGACATCCTTCTGTGATCAACAACTAGTAAGGAAAGCTCCCAGCATTCTGGCAATACCTGAACATGTGCTAACGGGGGTGTTTGTGTTATTAAGTTCAGGTAAGCGCTTTGCCATGCCTGTATGCAAGAGCAATAGGCATCTGAAATCTTTTGTGTCATCAGCAGTCCAGCTGCTCAACCACAGATGAACTGTCAGCGGTGTGTGCGAGATGTTGTAGGTGTGCATAGGAATGTCTTGCCCATAGCTCTCATTAATGTTAATTTCTCTATTACACTCTATCATACTTGTAATAATTTTTTATATAATAAAACAGAGCACACCTCCCATTCAAATTGCCCATTGGGACAAATAAAGTTGGTCATTGTATTGCATTACTGTAAACGAATTACACATGCTATTTAGCCCACCATGAACTTTTTTTTTTGGCAATACTGGTTAAAACGTATATAAAATTATGCTACAGACTTCAGAACAACCACTCTACAAAAATGTTTCTTTCACCTTGGCCTTCTGTAACAGAAGTCCTTTGTTGAACATCTTAAACAAATACATTGTCAGTAAGTACCTGTAAACACCATTATCTTCATTGTGAGCAATTATCTTCACCTTGATGCTTGGCACGAAGCAGACTGTTATAATATGGCATCCTTTTCTGGTTTGATACAGTGACATCATTTGGCAACATCTGTAAGAGAACAAGCTATAACCACCATATACCAAATGAATGTAAGATAAACTAGTGATCCCTCACTTGTTGCAGGGGTTATGTTCCAGAGTCCCCCCCCCCCCCACGAGCAGAGGTGCTATATCTATAAATATTTCAGAGGTTTATAATCCTTCCCACTCTTTTATTATTAATCTCACATTGGAAAACAAGCGGTAGTGGCTACAGTCCTGCAATTCCACTATGTACAATACAATATTTATCTGCTGATGAAATACCTGTGCCAGATGTATTTTATTTTGACACCAGTCCTGATATTAACAATTTGCTAATAAAATGTATTTTTGCATACATACTGTGCACTCTGTATTGGTCTGCTGCATTATAGAGATTCTTGTAATTCATAGTGGGATGAAAGGTGGGCACCATAACCCACCTCTTCTTATGTAAACCTCAAAGCAGCGATTCTGAGTGTGCTTCATCTGTGCATAATGAACAATGCAGATAACCTGTTGAAATAAACAACAATTCATAACTTATATATTTTCCCCCCATCTATCATAGCCTCCAAGTATTTTTCTTTTAAAGGCATTGCGTGACTTCTGAAAGTGACTTGAATACAGCTTATAAAAGTAAATTGTGCAAATGTTTAGTGAATATCTTAAAAATTCTAAAACAAAATGTTTCAATATGGTCAAGTTATTGGTGATGTGACGCTAAACATTAAAAGTATGACTTTTTCTTCTATTAACCACACAAAGAGAATTTGGGGGGGGGGGTAGCAAGACTTCTGGTGTTGCTGAAAGACATGAAAACACATACAACTAAAAATTTATTTTTGGTTATGATAAAAAAATACCAAGAAAATGTATGCTAAATCATACAGTAAAATCACTCTTAGACTGTAAATCACTCTGAGACTGTACTATGAAATTTAAATTTAATTTGCCGCATTTGTTTCATTACAATTCAAAACTAAATGTACTTTGTGACAGTAGTCTAGTAGTAAGTTGACATAAAACTACGTACCTCGTTCTCTGTAATTAAAATGTTAATGCCAGGAATACATCACTTTAAACATCACTTTGCTGACATATGACGACTGTCAGCCGCGGACCACAAGACTCAAGGCTGCGGACCACTAGTGGGGTCCGCGGACCACACTTTGAGAACCACCGGTCTAAGGCACTTCCTCCTGTTACAGAAAACACGTGCAACTATGACTAATTGCTTATGAACTTTAATAGCACGGTTCCTTAACAGACATTTAATGGGACAATAATATACACAGCAACAAAGTTTAAATTTTATTAAAATTTTACCTGGCATCATTGAGTAACATTCCTTTCTCCAGAGATTCAAGGCTCCTCGGAAATTTAATTCTTATGCATGTCTTCAGAATGATGCTCCATCCGAGATACACAATTGGAAGCAGACTCTTATTTTATCATTCATTATTTCCAGAGAATCCTGCCGACCAAATCGGAATCTTTGCTACAGTTGTTAGTTGTCCAAAGCATCGAGTGGGCTTGTCTAGACCCGAAATATTCCGTAAAAATATTTCTTTTGCAATAAGGATCACGAACCACAGCAGCCATGTTAGACTAGCGTCCCGCGTGTTAAATGCAGGAATCGTACTCAACAGCTTGAAAGTAATCTCGAGATTTCGGCCACAGCTCTCCGACATTCTGTTTTCTTTGCTAATCACTTTCAGACAGAACTAGATTCTATATTACAATGCTCTGTCCACTCTGACCAGCGAGGCCTTTCCATATGCATATGGCGTCTTAACGAGCGCAACGTGACACCAGAAAGTTCCCAGAAGGCCTTGCAGGGGTCGGAACAGCCTTTGGCCCGACCAATGGCCAGCGCCCGTACTGCCACGCGCTGAATTCGTATTTGAAAATCGGTGTCCCGACTTCAAATGTCAAACGCGCGATAAAAAGCAAAATCCCTTTTGAGGATAGAACCAAATAGTAGTCCATTTTAAGAAAACTAGGAGCACAGACGTATATAATTCAAGTTCATTATAGATCTCCAAAACTGTAAATGCATATTTTTTTTTATAAGACTTTATCCCAGAGGGGAATTCTTTTTAGTTCCCTCGAGCTTTTTGAAGCATAAATAATAAGGAACTACTTCTCATCATTTCAAAACCGTCTCCGTTAAGATACGAAAATCACATTCAAAAGGTTTATTACAATAACTGAATAAGGCCACATACTGGCGACAGCGACAGCCACACACATGGTAGCCACAATGATGCAGACCTTCATGTTTCCTTTCTTGCTTCTAATACAGCGATATAGATTTGAAGGCTTCGTCAGAATTTTCGATGAAACACAAAGATTCGGATATCTTTTATATTATACTTTATAACAGCCCGGACGTGTATAAGAATTTGTGATAACACTCTCTTGTGGGTTGTATACCTCGCAATCAAAGGGAGGTCACTACTAGTAGTTGATATTGCTCTTGGAAGAGTTACTTCTCGTCCAGGGGTCTGAAGACGACAGTAACATAATAATATAAACTTAAAGCGCGCAGCATCACGACCAAGATAAAATACACTTTCTGCGCAGACCAATAATGATAGAATGTCAAATCGGTAGCAGTTATTCATGAACCACACAGATTTACTGGATTTTTCGACGTTTTAGCATGGAAATGTGTAGGACAAGCAATCATAACATTACGCCATGTAAGAGGAGTCCTTGCGTGACATAGGTGCATGTGTCCTAACTTTAATCTAGCAGGGACCACCTCCTCCAGCTCACAGAATGGCACGAAGGAAGACTGTCGGAAAGACTGGGAAGGGTGGCATATGTAATTGATCTTACTGGAAAAAAAAATCGTCTGCCAAAATCGCCAAGTTATACAAGTTATAGTGGTTTTAGAGAGATTGGGTTGAGAGGGAAGATAAAAAAAAAAAAGAGAATAGAATTGTGTGTACTTATTTTTGTATGAAAAATAGAGAAAAATTTAATCTTTTCATAACATCGCTAAAGGGCTGAACAGCTAACATCAAATGGTCTTAATAACCGTCGGCAGAGTCTACTACATGAATGTTATTGTTTATATTAATTGGAATTGATTACTTACACTTATATTAATTAAAATTAATTGAATTAATTAGTATTACTTAAGTTTTTTTAATAATTACTGTGAATGTGCATATTAAATTGAATTGCATTAATTAGTCATATTTTTATTATTTAGAAATAATGTGAATGTTTATATTAGATAGATATGATACATATGCCAGATAAAGATTTGTCTCAATGAAACACTGGCTTTACAGAAACTATAGTGTAATTAAAATGAGAGATAGGCTGTGACTCCCAAAGAGACAGGCACTGGTGACAAAGTTTTGATTTAAAAACAGACGGACTATTTTCTTTGTAACACATTTAACATTTGTCGGGTGGAGTGTATGGCGGTAGGGTGTTTTTTTTCGTTGGAATGCATGAGTTGTATTTTATATCAGACATTCCCGGTTACATTACAGCTTTACTTAGTTTCTATTTCTTTTCCCTTCACCAGCCTGCTTACACCTCACACTCACCAGTGGCGTAGGAAGATGCTCAGCTTTGTGGAGAGGAGGTAGGGCAAACTTTATGCTGACAGTCAACGACATTCACATTCTTGCCTCTTTAGTATTTTTCTTGAGGGGGTGGTTGTCCCCATTGCCCTGTCCCCTGTTTCTACGCCACTGCTCACACAGCATCTCACAAAAAGTGTAATTCACAAATCATACATGTCTCTCACCTTTATTGATTTGTTTACTGGATTTTTCCATGACATTGTTACTTTTCGAGTCGAGATGAGAAGGGGACTGTCTAGATTGAGCAACTTAACGACTGATTTTTTTTTTTTTTAATCTAGAAAAGAGCCTTCTCGTGTAGTGAAATACTTTGCATGCAGGCTAACTGTCGCATTTGACAACACCAACAAGCCTGTGCCTTTCGGAGGCCTATGGTGACTGGAGACCTGGAGAGGCTTCTCTGCGTTCTTTGGCTGCCCAGTCGTCCCAACCTGGAGAGGCTTCTCTGCGTTCTTTGGCTGCCCAGTCGTCCCAACCTGGAGAGGCTTCTCTGCGTTCTTTGGCTGCCCAGTCGTCCCAACCTGGAGAGGCTTCTCTGCGTTCTTTGGCTGCCCAGTCGTCCCAACCTGGAGAGGCTTCTCTGCGTTCTTTGGCTGACCAGTCGTCCCAACCCGGAGAGGCTTCTCTGCGGTCTTTTGAACACACCAAAAGAAACTCTTCATAAAGAATACACTCTCTCGATTGGTAGATGCATTTCAAACATTCACCTCACATAAGGTGACCAGACGTTTCGGGGGCGAAAGCGGGACATGTGCCGATGATGGTGTCGTCACCGTCAAAAAACGCCGAAAAAAGTGATTTTTAAAGACAATCGGGACATTTTATGGACTTGCCAGAAAGCGGGACATTGGGCGTCCCGCCCGATATTCAGGCGGGACACGAGGTCAAAATCGGGACTGTCCCGCCTAAAGCTTAACCTCACAGTCGACAATGACCTTACGGTAGTCACTAGCAACAAACATCAAGAGCAACAAACTACAGTGTCAGATGTATATGCAAATATGCAATGATAACACTCTGACAAGTAAAAAAAAAAATCTTTAGCATGAACGGGAAAAGCAGAAATAAACCAGCCAAATGGGATTTCTTTAGAAAAACCTGTATGCAAACGTAGAACAATGAACAGAGCTTATCACGAAGAACCTTTATGCTGGCCTTTAGCAAAGGTCGTTATGGAGAACACTGTTGGGTGCTCCAGGTATCAAATCTTCCCGACCATCAGAACAATTAACTAAACTCATCGTAAATTTCTTACCGTATTCCGCACTCGCCATGGCTATGCCGACGACAACCAGAATAACAAAAACCTTCATGTTTCAGTTTTCACTAATTTTCTGTACCAGTCAGATGACTTCCGGATTCAGAAGGAAGCTCAAAGACCCAACCGACCTTTTTATACATACCTTTTTAATTAGTCACCTATCTGCGAGAGAATCATCCAAATTAATAAACACCCGTTTAACAAAGGAAACGGCGCAAAATATACAGACATCGTGCTACTTTTGATCTTTCTATTTTTATTTAATTACGACCAAGCGTGTGCTTATTAATTGAACCCTTTGAATAAACTGCTGTTGCGGTAGTCTTATTGAAAATATTTTCAGCTAGCAATATCATTAGAAACTGTTCATATGAAAGAGTCAGTGTTCAGGTAGAAATCTGAATAGATATGTATCTGGTGTATGATAGTTAATACTGGACTGTAATTATTTTTATTAAACTGTTCTGCCGTGTCAGAACCACAGAACTTCTGACAGTCTGCGCAAATGTAACTGGTCGTAAAGATTAGTGACAAATTTTACAGTTTTCCCAATGAGTATCTATATTTGTTCCTTTCGTGGGTAAGGAAAATATTTTTTACAGAAGCGCGATACTGTGTTGACATCAACATCACCTTTTACGTTCACACATCTTTATTCTACAAAATGACCATGCGCAGGTACTAGACCATAGTAGTATTTAACATTCATTAATTTGATTTAGTTTGAATTCTTAAAATTCTTCGGTAGGATTGAGTTAAATAAATGACCCAGAAGTACTTTCTCAAAGCAAGATTACCACCAGGCATTAACAACAACAACAACAACAACAACAACAACAACAACAACAACTTGTTCGAAAATGATCACTATGCTGCTGGTAAGTAAATATTAAGGAAAGAACTAAGAAAAAAAAGACTCATTTTCGGCAGTAAGAAGAATAATAGTTTTATTTCCACTCTCAGTAGCAAAAATCAACCCCGGGGAGCGGCCAGGTAACCCAGCTGGTTAGTTACGAATGATTGTTGAATAAAAACAAAGTAGACTGGAAACACACATTGTGTCTGTATATTAAAAACTCGGTAACTGTTCAGAGCTCTCCTGTGTTCAGATCGTATCTCGAACACATTGTTGTTGTGGTTTTTTTTTTTTCTTTGGATGTGACATCTGTTTTACAGGGCGGGCAGCCTGGCTGTGATATAGCCATGGTTAGTTTGGAAGGGCAATTAGGTGAAATCCTCCTCATGTGAGTTTTTATTATATCGTAACTAAACCAATAGATAAAAAAGTACCAATCGGCATCAGAAATAAGTCTGCTGTCCAAACAATGACTTCTAATTTTGAACCGCAAATTTTTCAATCTGCTGGACCTTTCTTGACAAATATTGGTTATATGAAGGTTGATAGACATGAAGCTCGTAATTGCGACTACAGGCAAACAATGTAAAAGAGACTATATGATATTCAGGTTTCATTTCATCCGCTTTTGACATTAAAGATCAACCTGAACGGCTTGTGTTTTTTAAAATATCAGTAGATATATGCGATATAAAACTAATATGTAAATTTCAGCCTGAAAAACCTATCCATTAATTAATTATCCGCCAGCAAAGTACTCGATTTGCACATGGAGTCCATTCAGGTTGGTCTTTGAGCTGCAATTATAAGATATGGGACAAAAGAGACAGCTGTCCGCAAACGAGTGTCATAAAGACTGTCAAACAAATGTACTATGTAGTTAACATATTATTTTCACTAAACGAGAGAAGAATTCTTTATGCTAGTAATTAAAGCCGTTGGTAATTTTTAGATAGTTATTTCTCTGCATTCTTTTGTAGAACCACATATGGTGTTTGAAGCTTTTATTTTTCCCGCAGCAATTTGGATGTACGGCTGTTAGTGTCTCATTGGCTGGAACTTCCAAATTATTATTATTATTATTATTATTATTATTATTATTATTATTATTATTATTATTATTATTATTATTATTATTATTTATGTCATCGATGTAGCAGTGCGTCTGTGGGCAGTGCGCGTGCAGTTCTAGTTGTCCGACATTTAATTAAAAATATCGCAGACTTAAATGGGTTATTCACGCTTTCGACATTAGTGGTGGGGACACCATTTAGTGCAGCTTGTTTGGTAGGTATTGCCAAAAGTAATTATTCATGTCATGAGTGTATTTCTCTAGTTTAATAAGCTAAGTTCATATGTGTTTAGAGTGGTTTGCCTCGTGCTGGCTTTAGGTTAAAAATATGATGATGAACTTAAAATTCACATATGTTTCAATGTTAAACATTTCACAAAAAATGTTCAGAAAATGTATTTGTCTATATGACAGCAATTAAAACATTTAAAAGATGTGGTCTTAACACCTAAATGCAGAAAAAGGAAGACGTCATTTGCTTGTTTTCTAATTATTTTGACCTCATTCTATTTTATTATTGAATAAGTTTGGAAACTTTATCCATGGGTCTTCCTTTACAAGCGTAATAAACATTGGTATCCAACTTTGCCCTGTCCCCTGTTCCTACGCCACTGTTCACAGCATCTCACAAAAAAAGTAATTCACAAATCATACATGTCACTACTTTTATTGATTTGTTTACTGGATTTTTCAATGACATTGTTACTTTTCGTGTCGAGAGGACAAAGGGATAGTCTACATTTAGCAACTTTACGACTGATTTTTGTTTTAAATCTAGAAAAGAGCCTTCACGTGAAATGGAATGCTTTGCATGCAGGCTAACTGTTGCATTTGACAACACCAACAAGCCTGTGCCTTTCGGAGGCCTATGGTCAACAACCTGGAGAAGCTTCTCTGCGTTCTTCGGCGACCGGGCTGAAACATGGAGAGGCTTCTCTGCGTTCTTGGGCGTCCCGGTCCCAACCAGGAGAGGCTTCTCTGCGTTCTTGGGCGTCCCGGTCCCAACCAGGAGAGGCTTCTCTGCGTTCTTGGGCGACCGGGTACCAACCTGGAGAAGCTTCTCTGCTTTCTTTGGCGACCGGTCTGGAAGCTTCTCTGCGTTCTTTGGCGTCCCGGACCCAACCTGGAGAGGCTTCTCTGCGTTCCTTGGCGACCGGGTACCACCCTGGAGAGGCTTCTCTGCGTTCCTTGGCGACCGGGTACCCTGGAGAGGCTTCTCTGCGTTCCTTGGCGACCGGGTAACCTGGAGAGGCTTCTCTGCGTTCCTTGGCGACCGGGTACCACCCTGGAGAGGCTTCTCTGCGTTCTTTGGCGTCCCGGACCCAACCTGGAGAGGCCTCCCTGCGATCTTTTGAACACACCAAAAGAACCTCTTCATTAAGAATACACTCTCTCCATCGGTAGACGTATTTCAAACATTCACCTCTCAGTCGACAGTGACCTTACGGTAGTCACTAGCAACAAACATTAAGAACAACAAAATTCAGTGTCGGAATGCAATGATAACAACTCTTACAAATAAAAAAAATCTTTAGCATGAACTGAAAAAAGCAGAAACTTCACCAGCCAAATTGGATATTTTAGAAAAACCTGTATGTCAAACGTAGAACAATGAACAGAGCTTATCACGATGGACCTTTATGCTGGCCTTTAGCAAAGGTCGTTATGGAGATCGCAGTCAGCTGCTCCAGGTATCAAATCTTCCCGACAACCAGAACAATTAACTAAACTGATCGTAAAATTCTTACCGTATTCCGCACTCGCCATGGCTATGCCGACGACAACCAGAATAACACAAACCTTCATGTTTCAGTTTTCACTAATATACTGTACCAGTCAGAAGACTTCAGGATTCAGAATGAAGCTCAAAGACCCAACCGACCTTTTTATACCTTTTTTTTTTAATTAGTCTCCTATCTGCGAGAAAATCATCCAATCAATAAACACCCGTTTAACAAAGGAAATATACAGACATCGTGCTACTTTTGATCTTTCTATTTTTATTTAATTACGACCAAGCGTGTGCTTATTAATCGAACCCCTTGAATAAACTGCTGTTGCGGTAGTCTTCTAGAAAATATTTTCAGCTAGCAATATCATTAGAAACTGTTCATATGAAAGAGTCAGTGTTCAGGTAGAAATCTGAATAGACACGTCTCTGGTGTAGGATAGTTAATACTGGACTTTAATTATTTTTATTAAACTGTTCTGCCGTGTCAGAACCACGGAACTTCTGACAGTCTGCGCAAATGTAGCTGGTCGTCAAGATTAGTGACAAATTTCAGTTTTTCCCAATAAGTATCTTTATTGGTTACTTTCGTGTGTAAAGAAAATACTTATCGATATAAAACTAATACGTAAATTTCAGCCTCGAAAACGTATCCATTAATTAATTATCCGCCAGCAAAATACTCGATTCGCACTTGGCATCCATTCAGGTTGGTCTTTGAGCTGCAATCAAAAGACATGGGAGAAAAGAGACAGCTGTACTCAAACGAGAGTCATAAAGCCTGTCAAACAAATGTACTACCAAGTTAACATATTATTTTCACTAAACGAGAGAAGAATTGTTAGTAATTAAAGCCGTTGGTACTTTTAGATAGTTATTTCTCTGCATTCTTTTATAGAACCACATATGGTGTTTGAGGCTTTTATTTTTCCAGCAGCAATGTCGACCTACTGCTGTTAGTGTCTCAATGGCTGGAACTTCCACATAATAATTGTTATCATTATTTGTCATCGATGTAGCAGTGCGTCTGTGGGCAGTGCGCGTGCAGTTCTAGTTGTCCGACATTTAATTACAAAACTCGCAGACTTCAATGGGTTATTCAAGTTGTCGGCAACTGTGGTGGGGACACCATTAAGTGCACTTTGTTTGGTAAGTAATGCCAAAAGTAATTATCCATGTCTTGAGTGTATTTCTGTAGTTTAATAATCTAAGTTCATATGTGTTTATGGTGGTTTGCTTTGTTCTGGCTTTAGGTTTAAAATATGATCAACTTAAAACTCACATATGTTCCAATGTTAAACATATCACAGAAAATGTATTTGTCTTTGTGGCAGCAATTAAAACGTAAAAAGATGTGAACACCTGAATGCAGAAAAAAGGAAGACGTCGTTTGCTTGTTTTCTCCTTATTCTGAACTCCTTTTATTTTATTATTGAATAAGTTTGTAAACTTTATCCAGGGGTCTCCACTTACAAGCGAAATAGACCGTGGTATCCCACTTTGATGGTAAAAAGTTGAAACAATAAATCCCACCAAAGTTTACTGACACCAGGTAAGAGTATTTTAAGCAGTTTTGGAATATATGTCTAGGTCTGGGACAATGTTTAGATGGTGTGCATTTCACCAGAGAATGCTTATTTTTGATGCTTTTGGCGATTTTAGTTTTTTTCTTCTCCGTTACACGTTAAAGGTTTAGATTATTAAGAATAACAGACGTCGTCATTCTAGATGTAGCAGATGACACAGAGGGGTGAGGGCGGCAAGGGAGAAAGATTGAAAAGTGAGAGTTTATTTCTACGCTGAGTAGCAGACATCGACCTGGAGGCGAGGCCAGGTACCCTGGGTAGGTACAAATGATTGTAAAATAAAAACAAAGTAGAACGGAAACATACATTGTGTCTGCATGTTAACAGCGTGGTAACCGTTAATAGATGTTCTGGGTTCAGATCTCGTCTCGAGCACGCTGTTGTTGTTTTTTTTTTCTGCATGTGATCAAGCCATGTTGCCCATTCGACGATAAACCGGAACGTTTTTGATGCGAGCAAAGGGTAATAAGTTCACTTCTAATATATGAGCACCACACACACACATCAGTTGTAGATGATTTAAATTAAAAATAACTCAATTGGTTTATTTACGCATTAATAATTTTTTTCGGGTTTTTTTTTTATCACGCATATTTGAAAGCATGGAGCCTCGACGCTCATCTCCCCCTTTCAAAAAATTGGTAACGAGACCTTTTAACCTTTTTCTTCAATAAAAATAACACTAATTTTAATTTAGCGCAATATCCCAGGTCGTGGCCAGGCTTTATGTAGCTTGTCGAGTAATGATTGTGGAGAAGTCATGCAGAACGGTTTACATTTTCTGTTGTTATAACATGGCTGGTAGGTACCTCTGTCTTTCAGTCTTGACCAGGAGAAACTCCCAGCTGACACTGATCCGTTTTTGACATAATCACTGTTGCAGTGTGTGTGAGTTTGTGTGCGTGCGTGTGGATGGCACATGCTAGTCTAGTTTCTTGTCCGAAAATGTCAGACAGAAATTCTGGAGACATCACGAGGTTGACTGTTTTAGCCACTGTCATATAAGAAACAGCTTTGTTAAACTTCCTAAATGAACATTTAAAAAAAAATTTGATCATTTCTGTTTAAAGTCAGCATTTCAAATATTTTTAAAAAGGATGACTTTGGGAGTACACTTTACTTGCCAAACTTGGTCAAACGTTTGACATCTTCTCGGTTAAGATGGATTTTAAGCTGCTTCCATATTATGTTACGTTTGATTTTTTACCCTCCTCGTTGTAATTACCAATAGTTATCATATTCCCAAGAATACCACAGTTAAGGCGCAAGTGGTTGCATCTCTTGATGTGATTACAATATCGACGATAACCATTTCCTCCTCTCCATAATTTTTTTTTTAAAATGAAGAGATATTTTTCGTTTGAGAAATAAACTCGACATCATGAGTAAAAGGGTTCTGGGTTCAGATCTCGTCTTGTGACACTCTTTTGTATGTGATGCCTGTTCAAGGGACCGGCTGTCGAGGGTTTTCTCTCCTTCCATAGTGCAGCATGGAGAACATTTTCTGATGAACCAATTCCTCTGTGATTGTGTTTGAATGCACGAACTTGTATAATTTAGAGACTGAAGATTTCGGAGAGTTCAATGAAGAACTTCTGCTACAGGAGAAAAGAGCTCACAACTTTTTCATTTGTAAACATGGTTAGCTCCAGTAGTGGCAACAATAATCCCACCCTTTCCAGAAGGAACCTGTATGCCATTTTAGTATGTATCCAAAAGGTGTAATGGGTGATGAATCAACAGGAAACTGTAGTTAAATATATTTTGTTTCAAAATGTTACTATTAAAAAGTACGAAAATGTTGTATTGGTCAGCATATCAGGTATGTTGTCATGACTATTCTAGAACTTTTTATGGTAAAGACTGCCGGTCAACATGTGAGGCGTTAAATGGACAGCACATGCAAAAGAAAGTAGTTGTACACATACCCCCCAAACTCTTTAGTGTTTAATGTACTTAGTCTGATGTGCATAATTTCAGAAAGGTCTGTTTCATATCTGAGTGCCAAAAACAAATGAAGGTCTTTTGGTAGCACCGTTTGGGAGACAGAGCTGCGAGCTATGCATTTAAAATATAAGTATGCTAAATAGAATTGCCGACCATAAATATATACATACAATGTGAAAAAATCTTATGGGAGAGTAGCTTCTGCACCAACTGACAATTCAAAGTTTTATATTTGTAAGTAAAAATGTAAAACTGTAAACACCCTTCAGAACATACTCATCTTTCAATCAACGTCAAGAGCTTGAGCCAAAAGCAAGTTACATTTGGAGAAATATTTATTTAAATATCCGATGAAGCAAAAAATACATCTTTAATTAAATTACAATGTGTTACACATAAGGGTAAATGATAAAGTTTTCATGAACGGATTTACAAAGCATTAGCTTAGTGAGGTGATTACAATGTTGACAAATACATAAAAAAAAAGAGCCTTAATCAACGTGAAATGGTGCATGCACCACTTTCAGGCTACCATCAGATCCATTTAGAAAAGCTTTATAACCCACAGTTAGATAAACACAGGACTGGTCCTGAACAATAACCTTGGTTACATCGAGATGCAAAGTAATTTGGTCAGATTGTTTCATCTGAAGAGACTTCAAATCATCCCATCTTGTACATTACAGATGCTTAGGAATGTGCAATGCCATCAGTTTTTTTGTCCTTGCCAGATGCTACACATCTAGTCTTTTCTCACCATCTATGGGTGAAAGCCTACCAATTTTCTTGAAGCACGATTAAAAAAAATCATCTGTTGTCATAATGTGATAAACTTTAATTTGCAGTGATAATTATTTGTCTTAAACTGAAGTTATATTAACAATATTACTACACGTTCACCATGAAGTTTTTTCACAAAAAAAAAAAAAAGAAAAAAAAAGAGCTAAATCATAGTAGACATTTCATCAACCTTATGGATCCTTGAAAATCCCGTTGACTTGGTGGAAGGAGAAGCCAGACAGTTCAAAATGTTCATGACAAAAAATCATAGCCATCGTGCACATGAACAAAATAAGGTAACAGTCAATGACTGAAACATTCACACTTGTTCTTATACTATATACTTTCTACTTGCTCGACATTTGCAATGCAAGCTCATAAAATATGTATTTCTTTAATAAAAACAAATTCTTATAAAGATTTTCCACACACATGAGCACTGTTACATACTGGGCAAGGCGCACTCCGAAAAAACCACATCACCACGCAACACTGCCAATATGACACTTGGAGACAGAATTGACAGAAATGGTGCTCGCCCTGTGAAGATCCGCCAGGCAGGTGCAGTGCCGGGCTCCCTGACTCAAAGGAGCACTCTCAGCTACTGGAGGTCCCTTCAACTCGTCTCGTGGAGCCAGGGGACGAGGAAGGAAAGCGACTGGCCAGTATACCACCAAAGCCAAGGAAAACCTCAACATTAACATCATGCATTGGAATGCAGAAGGGGTTACCAACAAGAAGATAGAACTGGAACAGTTCCTGCACCAGAACAGCATTAACATCTGCTGCATACAGGAAACTCACCTACATCCGCTGAAGCTGTGCATGATGCTTATGCAGAATTTGATAATTTTGCAAATGATGATGATAATGTACATGTTTTCAGCAATGTCTTTCCCCAAAATAATGAAATTTGTGCTGCCAATAGAATGTGAGAGAATGACAGTGTTCAAATTACGGTTTAGGCCAGTTTGACAGATGAGTACAAAAGTTGAAATTGGCAGCAAATATGAAATGCGTATTTTAAATTACAGGCATATTCAGGAGAAACATAAAATTTTAAAAATTGTTTAGCATTATGTTTTTTGCATAAATTGTTTTCATTTGTGCCTTTTGGCAGTAACTATTCAATCTCGTCAGTGACGCTCTTTTTACCGAAAATTACTTCAAGAAAATGAATTGAGTGCCAGTATGGATCAGCTGAAAAAAAATTGGCATCATGAATTGAACATTAAAGATGTACACTTAATGCTGTAGCTGATGTATGTCCCAAGAAAAGATCAAATGATTAAATGATGGGACCATAAAGAGGCTGTGGTCTTATTTACAAAAGGTCTCCACCAAGCAAATGACTGCTTAGGACCAAGTGACCTATTAACTTATGCTTTGTTGCATTATGTATCAAAAGTGCGAAAGAAACTGGGTGCGTCTGAATCTTCTTAGGAACAGACTAGCTGTTTGTTAATGTAATCTTTCTTTTTTGACGCAAAACCAGGCATTTTATTATTAGTGATCTGAAAACCCTGAAGTTTAAAGGTTTGCTTTTAAGTCTGCAGTTTCATGAGCTTTGCATGATCACTTTGGTTAATTAGAATGTTTGTTTATTCAGAGACTGGTAACATGCCTAACATTTTTGTAAAATTCCTGTGCATGTCTTTTGGTGTAATTAGTTGACTAGTGATTGTCAAACTATAATATAAAACAAGGATAATGTATAATTTATAATATACTTATATGTGTAATATAAATATTGTGCTTTCTACAACACAGTGCTGTATTTTTGTCAACAGGCTTGCTGAAAAGGTTCAGAGGTTCCATCATAATGGCCATGAGGTGATGGCGAGTGGCAGTGAAAAGTATAGGCAGGCTTTGTCCAGTGCTGTTGATAGCCACCGCAGAACCCATATCAGCAAGCTCAGGGCTGTTGCTGCAGAAAGAAGGAGCAGCTTGATGCAGCTGCATGCAGCACGTATGTACCATTTATAGTAGAAAATTCGAATAGATTTTTGTTTGTGACTAGACTGTATATATCCCCCTGTTGGATCACCACCTTGCCGCGGTCGGGGGGCTTGCGTGTCTCGATGACCCTAAGAGCTATGCCGACAGGAGCATCAGCTCCTAGCAGGGTCACCCATGTCGGACAGGTCGAAGGGTAGAGACCAGACAAAGAGTGGTCGACGAGAACTGAAGTCAGAGGTGGTGGGCCGCAAGGCGCACTCCAAAACAACCACATCATCACGCAACACTGCCAATATGACACATGGAGACAGCATTGACTAGACTGTATGGAAATGACGACCACAGTTATATTTAATCTATAGTATGAGCAAGCTGAAAGCGTTAATGTTTCCTTACTGTTAATGTTGGTATTTATTTGCAGGTGGACAGGAGGTGGCCAAGAAAATCAGCAAGACTGTTTCTAAACTTAACAACAAAATAAAATTGCTAATCCCTAACTACAACAGCTATAGCAATGTTGAAGCCACCTTGCCAGCAACCCTTAGCTTTAAAGACGTTTCCTCTGAGGATTGTCAGGTATTTTTGAAATTACCAGGGATCTCAGACATTCAGAGGAAAATAATATACATAAAAGATATGGCTGCACGCTGTACAGAGGAAAGGCACCTTTTGAAAGTTGAAGCAGCTACTGCAAGTCATTTTTATCAACACACCTCTTTGGCCTGGACTTCTCCTAGACGGGAGGCAGGCTATGAATATGAAAGTGAAGAGAATGCCTTATGGTAGAGGACACCTGTCTTGAAAGGCACAGTGTCAAAAGGCGCTTGACGCACGATGGGCTAAAAGACGCAAATCCGATTGTGAAGAGTCACATGGCATCGATATTGTCGAGACGGCAAGCACTTCTACGACTGGCATTTCTGACAAGTTTGTTGACGAAACTAGTACGATTGTGACAACTTTTTCAAATTGAGATGAATTATGAGACCGAAAACGGTAACATAAAAGAACGTTGTTTTGTTGAGTTGAAATCTTTAATTGATTTGTTCTTTTTCTTCACTTG
The DNA here is from genome assembly GCF_003073045.1 of Pomacea canaliculata. Taxonomy (NCBI): domain Eukaryota; kingdom Metazoa; phylum Mollusca; class Gastropoda; order Architaenioglossa; family Ampullariidae; genus Pomacea; species Pomacea canaliculata. The sequence goes on along the minus strand of NC_037596.1, from coordinate 13,662,504 downwards.
TCCTGAATGTTGCGCTACAGGCAATTGTGACATGTTTTTTGGGGATAGGATGGGTTATTCAAGACATGTTAACGCAAATGTCGAAAATGGCCTATATTGCCAAACAACACTCCTGTTTGCAATAACAGGACAGTGAAGAAACGTTGGCAGGTTTTGATGCATGAAATTACATATTCCAAATTAAACAAGAATGTTTGCACAGCTAACATTGATGTGCGTGAAACTGTGATGCGTGCATCTGTTGAATCTGAGCGTGATGTTTATGCTGATTTAAACACTAACTTGTATAATGGTGATGTTGGTGCTAATGACAAGGATGATGTTGATGATAATACTGATGAGCAAAATATTACTGATGATGCCACTGATGGGGAAAATGAAGATGATGTTAATGATATTGAAAATGCTGCTTCAAGCAAGAAGTCTCCTCTTGATGTTACAGTTTTTGTTGATGGAACTCTGCACAAGAGGGATTTCATTTCCAGTCACGGAGTAGGAATAGTTATAGCAGTTTTGACAGGTCTAGTACTAGATTATGAAGTTATGACCAAGTCTTGTCATGCATGTGCCACCGCCAAAGCAAAGAATATGACTGAAGATGAGAGAAAAAAATGATTCTGTGGAAAAAGGTCACAGGAAAAACACATGTGGTATACACATATGCTTTCAGATGGAGACTACACTGCCTACTCAGCTATAACAAATACAAAGGTGTATGGTGACACCACAATATAGAAGTTGGAAATGTGTCAACTATTGTCATAGAAGAATGGGACAGCTCTTAGGAGAAAGGCAAAGGGAGCCTTGACTGAAAATCCCTGCAAAGCTCTACAGAAGTACATCATCGCCATCAAAAAACTCTGGGCAGGACTTTTACACTGCATGTCAACAGATGAAAATCCACATCATCCGAGATGACCTGATTGCCCCAAGTCTTGTTGTTTTTATAAAAGAGCAGCAGCCAAAGGCAAGACACCAGGAAAACATGTTGCTTGGGCCATTTGCCCTATATATGAAAGAATGTCAGACCCCAATCTTCTGAAGAGAATGCAGCATGGTAGAACGCAAAATGGCAATGAAGCCCTAAATGCCACCATTTGGGCTAGATGTCCCGAAACAAGCTTTGTGGGTGCTGCACAGGTTAAATCAACTGTATCACAGTTTAATCAAGGTTCAGCTCACCTTTGCCAAGTGATGAAATATCTTGAAGTTGCTCCATCTATCATCCTGGTATACTAGTATGTTTATAATGATAAACATTGATTAAAATCAAATGCCATGTGCTATAAATATGCTATTTTAACACTCTATGGTACATATTAAAATAGAATGCTTCAACCCTTTGCATGGTCATTTGCAGCAACTTCCAATCTGGGGATAACAGAAGGTCCAACATTTCCAAACGTAATGTGTTTAATATTAGTTTGATTTTCACAACTTTTTTGTTTGCACACAGGCTTGGGTATGCAGTCGTTTGTTGAAAAAACTTATGGAAGGAAATAGTCAACGGCTGACCGTCATGTATGGCATTGCTTGTGTACTTGAAGCACATTTAAGGGTTTGGGTATTTTCTGTGTATTAATCAAGTTAAAAACTCTGACAGAAACGTTTTCTTTATTCTCTTGCCCTGAATGTTGCACTACAGGCAGTTTTAAAGTTTCTTTTTGGCGATAAAAAGGGATATTCACGACAGATAAATATCAAATGTCAGAAATGCACATTTACCGCCTTAAAATACTCCTGTTCGCGAATTCAGGAAAGTGAAAAGACGAGATAAATAAGTTTTATAAATAAGTCTGTTGTCTTACTGAACAAGTGTTGTAAGGATTTGTGAATGTGTGGGTGTGGGTGTGTGTTTTTGTGAATATAGTTTTAGTAGGGTTATTTACATGGACTGTAGGTGTTTGTGTGAGATGATAGTTTGAATGGAATTAAGTTTTTATTATAAGTTCTTATTATAAGCCAGTTGTTTTACCACGTCTGTTAATTTCTCCTCGTGGAGATAATAAAGTTAAATTGAATTGAATTGAAACAGGTTTTGATATAAATAGTGCCTGAGTACTTTCTTTTAATGAACTTGGCCTTCGTTACACAGCCATGAATAAATTTTCAGCTTTGGTAAACATTCCTGGCATGCATCACAAAACATACCAGAAAATGACCAAAAAGATCGGCACGGCACACATTTATGTTAGTGAAATGGTGACGAAGGCATCAGCTGAAGCTGTGCGTGATACTTATGCAGAATTAGATAATAATATAGACAATGATGAAATGTTGTTTTCAGCAATGTCTCTCCCCAGAATAATGATGATAATAATGAAAATGTTGCTTGCAGCAAAGTTGTTTCCCCCCTTGATGTTATGGTTTCATTGGATGGTACATGGCATAAAAGGGGTTTTACCTCCAGTCATGAAGTTGGAGTAGTGATAGATTTTGTGACAGGGCTAGTCCTAGATTATACAGGTCTTAGCACTGCCAGGCTTGTAAAGCTGCCAAAGTTAAAGATATGACTGCTGAGGAGAGAAAAGAATGGGATAAACTGCATAAGGACAGCTGCACACTTAATTATGAAGGTTCATCAAAGGCAATGGAGAAGGAGGCAGCACTCATACTATGGGGCAGATCTTTAGACAAACACAACATGCAATATACCAGTATGCTGTCAGATGGTGATTCTACTGCCAACTTAGCATTAACAGCAGCAAATGTGTATGGCAACACAAAGATAAAAAAAGTTAGAGTGTGTCAATAATTGCCACAAAAGGATGGGAGCAGTTCCTAGGAAAAAGGCAACAGAGGAAAAATTAGGAGGAAGGAAGTATGGAGCCTTAACAATGAATGTCTGCACAAAACTGCAAGAATATTACAGAAATGCAATCAACAAACACCTGGGAGAGGATAGCTATCTGGGCAACATTGCTACACTGTATGTCTACAGAAAAGGAACCACATCATCTGAGATGTCCTGATGGCCCAGACTCTTGGTGCTTCCGCAAGAAAGCAGTAGCTGCGGGAGAAACCCCAGGAATGCTTATGAAGTTTCACGTGCCATTCAACCCATCTATGAAAGAATGTCACCCCTAAACTTTTAAGGAGTATACAGCATGGAAAAACCCAAAATGCAAATGAAGCCTTGATTGCAACCATCGGGGTTAGATGTCCAAAGACAAAATTTGTGGGTGCTGCGCGTGTGAAATCAGCAGTTGCATCAGCTGTATCCATTTTTTAATCAAGGCTCTGCTCATTTCACTCAGGTGATGAAACATCTTGATATTGTTCCAACAGTAACCATTCTGAAAGCCTATCAAGAGCATCGAGATAAAAAGAGATGTAGGCAATCAGACCAAGACGCCTAATGCAGCTTATAAACAACAAATATTTTTTGAAGTGATATGGAAGTGCTATATACATATTGAATCTTCAAACTTGAATTTCTCTGTTTGCCATTTTTGACAACCAGTCGTTAACTATAAAAGCACTTTGTCAAGAAAGGCTTGTGCTACAGCACTAAAATTTTGCAGTAGTTAGTTACGAATAGTTACCAAATGCATAAGCTATATAATATGATGTGAAATGATTATGATTTAAACATTGCTTTTTGTAGTGGACAGGGGTATGAGTGGATGAAAGGTTGTCACTCGTGAATGTCCTAATGTTAGTAGAAATCATGGGCCTCGTGATTTTTGGATACCCCAAGAGTTTCAGACCTCACAAGCAAGGCACCTAGAGCTCACCCCGTGTGGATGGTGACAGAGGGTGTATATACAGAGGAGCATAGAAAGGTCAAGGGGGGGGGGGGCAATTGTTTTTGGATTAACACAGACAGTGTTTAAGTTAAGAAGCTGTTTGGAAGAGCGAGCGAGGTGTGTCGTGTACCAGAGACGTTGTACAGTCTCCAAGTCACTAGTCGACGAGGACAACACAAGCATCAGGAAGGATGGTGGCCTGAGGAGCAAGGACACCCGCTAGTGTCTTGCGACGTGACGTCATCCGCGCAGCGCATTGTGGGAAGTCGACAAAATGGCAGACAATCAGATACTTCTGCAAGTTACTGTTGCTACATTAATAATATTGCATGATGAAGCAGAAAGAGAGAAGAAGAAGAAAAAGATGTGGGTGAGGGGGTGGGTAGCGCGAAGGAGTCGTTTAGGTGCCTTTTCGTGTCTTCTGAAAGAAATATCTTCGGAGGACTCAAGAGAATGCAGACGCTTTTTTGCGAATGTCGTCTACTACGTCTGCAGAACTTTTATATTTAATCGAGCCTGCAATTCGCAGACAAGATACTGTCATGAGACAGTGTATTAAAGCCGAGGAAAGATTGGCAGTGACCCTGCGGTACCTTGGGTCAGGTATGCATTTTTTGGTTTTTGTTTTCTTTGCATGCTTAGGTTTGGTTAATTTTATGTACAGAAGAGTACTAAGTATGGAACACAAATTGATCTCCAGCTCATTCCAACGTTATTAGTCTGAATGGTCAATTTAAATATTGAAAACGTGCCCTAGTTATGAGCAAATAGAAAAATGTACGCACCTTCAACACACACACACACACCACATACAATTCATTTGTCATGGAGCAGCTAGACTATAGACGGCATAAACGATTTCAGGTACCTATTGCTTCTATTTTACAGGCATGATATAACGTTTACCTGAACTTAATAATGTAAATTCTACCATTAGTACCTGTTGAGGTCCTGATAAAATTGCAGGAAGCTTTCCTTACTATTTGTTGGCCACAGCATCAGAGAGAACTTAATGAGGTAGCTAGTCTCCTCCATAGTTCTACAGCTATCGGTGTACATAATAAACAACAGGGGTGACAGGCAACAGCCTTGTGAGGACCCGGTGTTTGTAGCAATATCAGAATAATGGCAATTTAAATAAACCCTCTGCTGTCTGCAAGTAAAAAAATCCACAAAACCAGTTGATGCGGAAGAGCACAAACACCATACTGGTGTAAGCAACTATCCTCAGGATCTAAACAGAAATCAGTTTAATTGCATCTTTGTGTTGGTAGACTTGGTTAGTATGTTTTTAATTAGGCAAAATGCTTCATTGTACAACCAGGGGAAAAATCTGCAGAATTCATCACTATTGATTGTTTACAGTAGTTGTAATATAATTTTCATGTCTTACTGTCAGAGAATCATTCAGTAATTTAGTTGAAGCTGCTTGAAACTTCAGATTAATTTCTTATTGATATATGTTCCATATGAACTGTCAAGATAATTTTTGTGAATGCCAACCCACATGAGCAGACGTGGTCTGATTTTATTTCCAGGCAATTCATTCGCGGACCTATCGTTCCTTTTCCGGATCCCAGGAAACACAATCCACAACATAGTAATGGATACCTGTGCTGCATTGTACAGGATTCTTCGGGTGGATTATTTGAAGGTAGAGGTTTGTTTAAGTGTAGGAAACATAGAATGCATAGGAGCATCCAACAAATGACATCCATTATTTGGGGCGAAGAAATGATTGCTGTGATATCATATTGTAACCTCCTTGTCAGTCACAAAATTTGTTGATAAATAAATGTGTAATGTGGTCTGCGAGTGTCTCTTTGACAAAGAGACATTAGGCTTTGTAAACAATCAGTGTTATGGTATTCATTCAAAGTTATTAGTAAATAAAGACAAAAATTTCACAAGAATTTGCACAACGGTGGAATCTGCCAAACTGCATTGGAGCTATGGATGGCAAGCATGTAGCCATTCGGTCCCCTGGAGGGTCAACCCATTTTAATTATTTAAAATTTCACAGCATAACTCTTCTTGCTGCTGTTGATGCAAAATACAGATTTCTGTATTTTGACGTAGGGGCAAATGGCAGGGCAGGTGATGCTTGCGTTTTCAGAGACAGTACTCTAGCTGCTGCCCTCGAGAAGAACACTCTAAATATTCCAGCGCCAGTGGCTCTGCCTGGCCGTTTTACACCTGTCCCATACTTTATTGTAGGGGATGATGCCTTCCCCCTAAAAAGTTACCTGCTAAAACCATTCCTGTTCAGAAAGGTCATACAGAACCTGCAAGATGCTGAAGAGGAGATGGAGAGGAGGCGACAACGAATTTTTGATTATCGATTGTCAAGAGCTCGAAGAATAGTGGAGAACGTGTTTGGCATTCTGGCAGCACGCTTTGGTGTTCTTCAAAAATCAATGCCCCATAGCCCAGAACGAGCCACAACAGTAACACTGGCATGCGATACAAAGTAGACCAGGAGTTTATGCCTCCGTGTTTTATTGACAAGAAACTGAGACCCACAATATAATCGAGGGAGACTGGCGCCAGAATACACATCAACTACACTCCCTTACCAATCCTCCAGTCAACAGGTCTTCGACTGATGCCAGACTTGTGCGTGAGGAAGTAAAAAATTATGTGAATGATGAGGGCACTGTGCCATGGCAAGACCGCATTGTATTTGGTCACTAACAGGGAGTGTGAGTGTAGTAAATGCATGAGTGTGTGATGTGTGACGCAAGCGTTCATGAGTAAAAGGTTCACTGAACCCCAGGTGTATGGGGAAAATAACTGATTGGATTTATTACCATGCCAGTCTTCGAAGGAGACAGACTGAAGAGAATTTGAGAGAAGATATTTGGGAATCAAATTCATCCCTTGCATAGTAAAGGTATGGAATACGTCCATATCAGGGAAAGAATGGTGTCAAATGATGTATATTTGACTGGAAGTGATGATGATGATGCAAATTATTTTGTGGTTGTTGTTGCAACAGTGATAAGTTCGATAAGAATATCCATTAGACAATAAGCATTTCAGGAATTACCCAGGAAAGGAGAAGGAATTTACCAGTGAGGAGAAAAAATAAGGATCTATAGGAAGAAGATGACTGGAAAAGCATCATCAACAGCTTGGTGTATATGCTTAGTCGACACTAGCCGTGCCTAGTTTTTGTGGATATTGAAGCACTGAAGCTGTATCGTCAGCCAGATGTTTCTGTCGAGTCAGCACCTGTGGTTCTGGGACACTAAACTGTATTGTTGACAGTCAGGTGTGTCAGACTAGGCAGCACCTACTGTTTGGAAGTTTCCAAGTAAGGAAGGATATTCAAGGAAAGTTATTCTAGGAAGGTTAGTCACGGACAATTATTCAAAAAGTGGATCATTCCTTTATTGTGAAGAAGTGGATTATTCCTTTATTATCATTCCTGAACTGTGCTCACAGAATGTGTGCAAGCTTTTGGTTTGCGGTCACTTTGGATTTCATTTTTCTCCTAAAATTAAGGCAATTTCAATTTAAACATTGTGATTTGTGCCCTATGGGGTGCTGCTAATCATGCCTGCGGAGTATTCAACTTTCAGGAGCATTTGTGGTCGATTTGTGTGGACTTTTTGGTCTTTCATGCACAAGCGAGCTCGGACATCGGCGAGATTGTACAGCAGGGCCCAGATATTGAGGGTGCGGTGTGTGTTGCTGGCGATCATGGTCGCAAGCTTGCTGTTGTGCTCCGGGGATGTGGAGCGAAACCCAGGCCCTGAGCAGGACTCAGAGAATTCAAAGAAGTGTAGATGTGTGTGCCTGTAAGCTTAAACATCTCTGGACAACATCCGAACCATAAGTTAAATTTTGTTAACCTATTGGAGAAACATTTGATTAATAACAAGGAGGGTTTAATCATTCCTGACATTAATATATTTTGGACGTCTTGTTTATGTATTGATGTTTATGTAAGAGTTATCACCCTTCCCATTTAAAAAATACAAGCTCCCACATAATAGAGGAGAAAGACCATGTACAAATCTTTGTGATATGTTGTAAGAAAGAACACGCGAGGGACGGAGTGTGTTGACAGTGCCATGTGTGTATCCGTCCCCAAAAGTCTGCTACCATTAACATTATTATTAGATTGAGACCGCAGTACTCGGATAAGACACGGGCATAATAGTGCATAAACGCCAATTAAACACCAAACTTAGACACTTCTGTGCAAAACAAACTGCCACGACTGAATGTTTCAAAAACATGAGAAGTCTGCTTTCACAAACTCTACTTTTGGAAGTTCCCCTGGGTAGAACTTTAAATCTGAGCCAGTCTGTGGCTGAACTCAAGAAGCAGATGGAAATTTAAAAAAAGAGAGAGAAAAAAGAAAAACAAATCAACCCTGCACATTTGTTCAATGTGAAGATACACAAGAAACACTTACACAAAAAAATTCAAGCTTATCTTAACTAATGTGTGTGGAAAAATCAATATTTTTTATGTGCAACACAAACCTTTAAGACTAAGAGCATGGAGGAGGCTGCTGTACTTCTTAAAAGGAATCGCAAAAACCAATAGTTCAATTTCTGCCACTGTTTTAAAAATACATATATGCAAAGAAAAAAATGACCAGACCTAATAGCTATAAATTGCAAATACATAATTCATTTCACTGGGCATTTTGTCACATACTTACTTTCAAAACTATTTTACAAGAAAAATATAAAATAAAAAAGGTTTTCAATCTTTTCTTGGAGCCTAGGTCGTTGACATAGTCTAGATCCTGCAGTCTTGAGTATCAATGGCTAAAGGACTTGCATATGCCATTGTGCCCCATCATGAACTGTTTATACTGGCAATACTGGTTAAAATGTATACAAAATTATGCTACAGACCTTATCACAGCCAATCAACAAAAATGTTTCTTTCAGCTTGGCCTTCTGTAAAAGAAGTCCTTTGAGTTGGAAGATCAAGCAAATACATTGTCAGTAAGTACCTGTAACCACCATTATCTTCACTGTGAGCGATTATCTTCACCTTGATGCTTGGCACAAAGCAGACTGTTATAATTAGGCATACCTTTTCTGGTTTCAGCCCAAGACCTTGCTGGCAGTGACATCATTTGGCAACATCTGTAAAACAACAAACAAACTATAACCACCATATACAAAATGAATGTTAAATAATACAGTGATCCCTCACCTGTTGCAGGAGTTACGTTCCAGAAACCCCCCAAAAAGTAGAGGTGCTATATTTATAAATGTTTCAGGTTTATAAACCCTTCCAACTCTCTTATTATTAATCTCACATTGGCAAACTTGCACAAGCGGTAGTGGCTACAATCCTTCAATTCCATTGTGTACAATATAATATTTATCTGGTGAGGAAATACCTCTACATAATGTATTTTATTTTGATGTCTAAAATTAACATTATTTAACATTTATAGGCAGAAATAATGAAAATTAGAAAAAGTACATAATACATATATGCCACAAAATCTTGTGATATAGAATAAGATCTATTTGAAAAAACCTACACAGCAATGAACGGTAATTAATGCCAGTCCTGATATTAACAATCTGCTAATAAAATGTATTTTGCATACATACTGTGCAGTCTGAATTAGTGTGCTGCATTATACAGCTTCTTGTAACTCATAGTGGGATCAAAGGCGGGCATCATAAGAGACCTTCTTCTAGGTCTAGGTGGGAAGTCCTGTTTTCCGATACTTCATCCATGCATAATGAATACCAATACAGAAGACCTGTTAAAATATACAGCAATTCATAATAATATTTTCCCCCCATCTATCTTTTTAAAGGCAATGCTCAACTTTTGAAAGTGACTATAACACAGCTTATAAAAGCAAATTGTGCAAATGTTGAGTGAATATCTTTAAAATTCTAAAACAAAACGTTTCAATATGGTTAATTGTATCTGAAGTGATGCTAAACATCAAAAGTATGACTTTTTCTTCTTTTAACCACACAAAGCGAATGTGGAGTTGGGGGCATGATAGTAAAACGCAAATTAAGGTGTAGACTGGAAAATTATAGTCAAACTGTCTAAGGCAGGGATGCCCAACCTACGGCCCGCGGGACATATCCGGCCCGCGGACATATCCGGCCCGCGAAACTTCTGCCTTCAGTGCAGGAAATCCGCATGTTAGTAATTTAAAAAAAAAAAAAACGAAAAAAAAAAAGGAAAGAAGAATTATTTATCCCTACGTAGGGGCTTCTCTCAATCTTTTTTTCGATGGACGAACATTTCGATTCAGTGCTCCGACTCGCTGTCTCTACGATGCAGCCGGACATTCAGAAGTTGGTTTCGGGAAAACAACTTCAAATATCCCACTAATTACTACATAATTAATGGTAAGTACAACTTGTTTCTAATAAGAATGGTATCTGCTCTATTTTTTTTTCTTCTTTGCGGTGAAGCGGCCCGTGACACGCATGTCGGAAATGTCTATGGCCCCCAGGCCGAAAAAGGTTGAGCATCACTGGTCTAAGGCACTACATGCTGTTACAGCAAACACGTGCAACTAAGACTAATTATAGCACTTTTCCTTATCAGACATTAAATGGGACAATGATATATATAGCAACGAAGTGTTTCAACTTTTACTTAAAGTTTACCTGATCATTAATCGAGTAACAGTTCTTGCTGCAGACGACTCTAAGCTCCTCGGAAATTTAATTCGTATGCATGTCTTCAGAATGACGCTCCATCCCAGATATGCAATTTGAAGGCGACTCTTATTTTATCACCCATTATTTCCAGAAAATCCTGCCGACCTAGTCGGAATCTTTGAAAAAGCTGTTAATTGTCCAAAGCATCGAGTGGGTTTGTCGAGTTCCGAAATATTCCGCAAAAATCGTTCTTTTGCATTAAGGATCATGAACACCACAGCAGCCATGTTAAACAAGCGTCCCGCGTGTTGAATGCAGGAATCGTACTTAACAGCTTGAGATTTCGGCCGCAGCTCTCGCTTTTCTGTTTTGTTTGCTGATCACTTTCAGGCATGGCAGCGCTCCACTAAGACAGGACTAGAATCTATAAGGCAATGCTCTGTCCACACCACCCAGCCCGTCTTGCTTGATACAACGTGACGCTGGAAGGTTCCCAGAAGGCCTTGCAGGGGCCGGAACAGCCTTTGACCCGACCAATGGCCAACGACCGTACTGCCACGCGCTGAATTCGTGTTTAAAAATCGTTGACCCACTTCTAAGCCTAGTGAAAATCCCATCAAATGTCAGACGCGCGATAAAAAGCGAAATCCCTATTAAGGAGAGAACCAAACAGAAGTGCATTTTCTGAAAACTAGAACCACAGACGTATATAATTCAAGTTCATTGTAAATCTCCAAACGAACTGAAAATAATACTTTATCCCAAAGGGCAATTATTTTTTGGTTTCCTCGAGCTTTTTGGAGCATAAACAACAAGGAATTACTTCTCATCATTTAATAACCGTCTCCTTAGGAAAATAACATTCACAACGTTGTTTATTAATATGCCTAAATAAGGCCACGTACTGGCGACAGCGACAGCACACACATGGCAGCCACAAGGATGGAGACCTTCATGTATCCCTTCTTGCTTCTAATATAACGATATAGATTTGAAGGCTTCCTGAGAATTCTCGATGAAACACGAAGTGTATTAATTTTATGCACTGATGTCTGTATGCCGAGACTCACTCTTCCACTCTTGCGAAGCGATCCTTTATGGAGCCTCGTTCTAAAAAAAAAAAATCGTCTGCAATCTGTCCATGGGATATTCGTGGTATGAACATGAACGTAGATAGGGGATCTACGTTCATGGTATGAGCAATGGGACTGGATTCCTGCATCCCTGTTCCCTGTCCAGTAAACTGATGAGTACTGACATCACAAAAGGACAATGTGACTTGAGGTCAACACAGTTCACTGAAATACTTGCTACAACAAACACTGTGGCCACATTTAACAGCCATTGTCTTTAACCTCAGTTATTCTGAGTGTAGCAATGAGAATCCACTAAATTATGTTTGAAAAAAATCCAAGCGAACTGGTTTTTAAAAATCTTTGCACATGAAAAAAAAATTAACTTATAACTTCATTTTACAACGCAAAAAGCTTTAATTTATATAATATAGAGAATAAAAACTGGTCAAAATAATTCTGGCAAAATTAAACCATAAAAACTATTTTCTCTCACAACCATATATAATATATGGATTTTACAGGAGTTTTCAAAGGCTGCATGGTGAGGGCAAAAACAGAGAGGAACAAATAATATTCGATAACGAATTTTTTGTCATTTGTCTTTACTTATCATACCTAACTCTTTTCGCATGTCTGTGCGTTTCTAGGAGGTTGGGGTGTGGGAAAGAGGAACAGTTTTTATTCATTCTACATTGATTCTCACAGACACGCGCTAACATTGATATCACAATCCTCTCTAAACCGTCTGTCTCTGACTTCATGCTCCACTAGAAAGAAGACATGATTCTCCCCTGAGGGAGGGGCACACAGATGTGTCTATCCGAAATCAGCAAATCTACAGGTTAGGAGGGAAATTACTCCTAGATTTGAAGAACGTTCAAATAACTCACTTGTCCTCGATGAGTTGGAGCGGAAATTAATTTTTTTTTTATTCGAAATTCTTAGCTCAGCATACATCAAATTTCGCAGTGACCGTTTTGGATATATAGCTCAACTAGAAATCTGTCTCAATTACAGACGACAAAAAAAAAAAAAGAAAAAAAAGAAAAAAAGAAAAAAAAAGAGAATATAATTGTATATACTTATTTTAATGAAAAAAAGAAGAAAAAAATTAACCTTCAGATTACATCGTTACAAGGCTGAACAGTTTACATCAAATGGTCTTAATAACCGTCGGCAAAGTCAACTACCTGAATGTTATTGCTTATATTAATAGGAATTGATTACTTATACTTATTTTAACAAGAACTAATTGAATTAATTAGTTGTACTTTTTTTTTTTGCAAATATATAATGTGAATGTGTATATTAATTATTGATATACTTACTTAGTCATATTTTTGTTATTAAGAAATAATGTGAATGTTTATTTTAGTTCGATATGATACATATGCCATATAAACATTTGTCTCAATGAAACACTGGCTTTGCAGAAACTATAGTGTAATTAAAATGAGAGATAGGCTGTGACTCCCAAAGAGGCAGGCACTGGTGACAAAGTTTTGATTTTAAAATGTAAGACAAAGACGGACTATTTTCTTTGTAACCCATTTAACATTTGTCGGGTGGAGTGTATGGCGGTCGTATGTGCTTTTTTTTCCGCTGGAATGCATGAGTTGTATTTTATATCAGACATTCCCGGTTACATTAGAGCTTTATTTAGTGTCTCTTTCTTGTCCTTTCACCAGACTGCTTACACTTCCCAATCACCAGTGGCGTAGGAAGATGCTCAGCTTTGTGGAGAGGAGGATGTAGGGCAAACTTCATGCTGACAGTCAACGTCTCAACGACATTCACATTCTTGCCTCTTTAGTATCTTTTTTGAGGGGGTTAGCCTTGCCCTGCCCCTGTTCCTACGCCACTGCTCACACAACATCTCACAAAAAGTGTAATTCACAAATCATACATGTCTCTCACTTTTATTGATTTGTTTACTGAATTTTTCAATGACATTGTTACTTTTCGAGTCGAGATGAGAAGGGGATTGTCTACATTTAGCAACTTTACGACTGATTTTTTTTTTAAATCTAGAAAAAAGCCTTCTCGTGAAGTGAAATACTTTGCATGCAGGCTAACTGTCGCATTTGACAACACCAACAAGCCTGTGCCTTTCGGAGGCCTATGGTCCCCAACCTGGAGAGGCTTCTCTGCGTTCCTTGGCGTCCGGTAACCAAGCTGGAGAGGCTTCTCTGCGTTCCTTGGCGACATGGTACCAACCTGGAGAGGCTTCTCTGCGTTCTTCGGCGTCCCGGACCCAACCTGGAGAGGCCTCCCTGCGATCTTTTGAACACACCAAAAGAAAGTCTTCAGAAAGAATACACTCTCTCTATCGGTAGACGTATTTCAAACATTCACTTCACAGTCAACAATGACCTTACGGTAGTCACTAGCAACAAACATCAAGAACAACAAGCTTTAGTGTCAGATTGCAATGATGACAACTCTCACAAGTAAAAGACATCTTAAGCATGAACGGAAAAAGCAGAAATAAACCAGCCAAATGGGATTATTTAGAAAAACCTGTATGGCAAACGTAGAACAATGAACAGAGCTTATCACGATGGACCTCCGTGCTGGCCTTTAGCAAAGGTCGTTATGGAGAACACTGTCAGCTGCTCAAGGTATCAAATCCACCAGAACAATTCAACTAAACTCATAGTAAATTTCTTACCGTATTCCGCACTCGCCATGGCTATGCCGACGACAACCAGAATAACACAAACCTTCATGTTTCAGTTTTCACTAATTTTCTGTACCAGTCAGAAGACTTCAGGATTCAGAATGAAGCTCAAAGACCCAAACTACCTTTTTATACTTTTTTTTTTAATTAGTCTCCTATCTGCGAGAAAATCATCCAATCAATAAACACCCGTTTAACAAAGGAAACGGCGCAAAATATACAGACATCGTGCTACTTTTGATCTTTCTATTTTTATTTAATTACTACCAAGCGTGTGCTTATTAATTGAACCCTTCGAATAAACTGCTGTTGCGGTAGTCTTCATGAAAATATTTTAGGCTAGCAATATCATTAGAAACTGTTCATATGAAAGAGTCGGATGTTTAGGCAAAAATCTCTATAGAAATGTCTCTGGTTTAGGAAAGTTAATACTGGACTGTTATTTAACTGTTCTGCCGTGTCAGAACCACGGAACTTCTGACAGTCTGCGCAAATGTAGCTGGTCGTAAAGATTAGTGACAAATTTCAGTTTTTCCCAATGAGTATCTTTATTGGCTCCTTTCGTGTGTAAGGAAAATATTTTTTACAGAAGCGCGATACTGTGTTGGCATCGACATCACCTTTTACGTTCACACATCTTTATTCTACAAAATGTCCATGCGCAGGTACTTGACAATAGTAGTATTTAACATTCATTAATTTGGTTAAGTTTGAATTCTTAAAATTCAGCGCGAAGGATACTTTAAAGTCTTGAATAGTCACGACTTCGGTAGGATTGAGTTAAATAAATGACCTAGAAGTACTTTCTCAAAGCAAGATTACCTACCACCAGGCTTTAAAAATAAATAAATAAATAAATAAAATAAAAAATAAAATAAAATAATGATATAATAATAATATATTGTTCGAAAATGATCACCATGCTGTAAGTAAATATTAAGGAAAGAACTTAGAAAATAAGACTCATCTTCAGCTGTAAGAAGAATAAAAGTTTTATTTCCACTCTGAGTAGCAAAAATCAACCTCGGGTTGCGGCCAGGTAACCCAGCTGGTTAGCTACGAATGATTGTAGAACAAAAACAAAGGAGACTGGAAACACACCTTGTGTCTGTATATTAACAGCGGGGTAACTGTTAAGAGCTCTCCTGTGTTCAGAATTCATCTCGAACACACTGGTTTTTCTTTTTCTCTGGAAGTGACATCTGTTTCACAGGGCCGGCAGACTGTCTGTGATATAGCCATGGTTACTTTGGAAGGGGAAATAGGTGAAATCCTCATGTGAGTTTTATTATATCGTAACTAAAGCAATAAATGAAAAATACTAGTTGGCATCAGAAATTAGTTTGCTGTCCAAACAATGACTTCTAATTGTGAACCGCACCTTTTTCAATCTGCTGGACCTTTCCTGCCAAATGTTGGTTATATGAAGGTTGATAGACACGAAGCTCGTAATTGCGACTACAGGCAAACAATGTAAAAGAGATCATATGATATTCAGGTTTCGTTTAATCCGCTTTTGACATTGAAGATCAACCCGAACGGCTTGCGTTTTTTAAAATATCAGTAGATATATGCGATATAAAACTAATACGTAAATTTCAGCCTCGAAAACCTGTTCATTAATTAATTATCCGCCAGCAAAGTACGCGATTCGCACTTGGCATCCATTCAGGTTGGTCTTTGAGCTGCAATCAAAAGACATGGGACAAAAGAGACAGCTGTACTCAAACGAGTGTCATAAAGCCTGTCAAGCAAATGTACTACCTAGTTAACATATTATTTTCACTAAACGAGAGAAGAATTGTTAGTAATTAAAGCCGTTGGTAATTTTTAGATAGTTATTTCTCTGCATTCTTTTATAGAACCACATATGGTGTTTGAGGCTTTTATTTTTCCAGCAGCAATTTCGACCTACTGCTGTTAGTGTCTCATTGGCTGGAACTTCCACATAATAATTATTATCAATATTTGTCATCGATGTAGCAGTGCGCGTGCAGTTCTACTTGTCCGACATTTAATTAAAAAACTCGCAAACGTAAATGGATTATTCACGTTGTCGGCAACTGTGGTGGGGACACCATTAAGTGCACTTTGTTTGGTAAGTAATGCTGAAAGTAATTATCCACGTCATCAGTGTATTTCTGTAGATTAATAGTCTAAGTTCACTTGTGTTTCTGGTAGTTTGCCTTGTTCTGGCTTTAGGTTTAAAATATGATGATCAACTTACATATGTTCCAATGTTAAACATATCACAAAAAATGTATTTGTCTATGTGACAGCAATTAAAACATAAAAAGATGTGAACACCTGAATGCAGAAAAAAGGAAGACATCGTTTGCTTGTTTTCAATTTATCCTGATCTCATTCTATTTTATTATTGAATAAGTTTGTAAACTTGATCCAGGTGTCTCCAGATACAAGCGAAATAGAAACCGTGGTATCCAACTTTTATGGTAAACAATTGAAACAGTAAAATCCCACCAAAGTTGTTTATCACGCATATTTGAAAGCCTAGAGCCATGACCGAATGTTTACACACAAATTGCTCCTCCATGTGGCTCCGAGGAAAGATAAAGCACCTAACCCCAAACGACTTTTAAAAAATTGGTTACGAGACCTTTTAACCTTTTTTTAAATAAAGTCATTTTCTTTCAAATGTGTGCAAAAATATAATAGTAATAATTTTAATTTGGCGCAATATCCCAGGTCGTGGCCAGGCCTTCATATAGCTTGTCGCTGTCGAGTAATGATTAAAAAGCATGAGTAAAAAGGTCGTGGGTTCAGATCTCGTCTCGGGACACTCTTTTGTGTGTGATGCCTGTTCACAGGACCGGCTGTCGAGGGTTTTCTCCCCTTCCCATAGTGCAGCATGGAAGACATTTTCTGATGAACCAATTCCTCTGTGATTGTGTTTGAATGCACGAACTTGTATAATTTAGAGACAGAAGATTTCACTGAGTTTAATGAAGAACTTCTGCTACAGGCGAAAAGAGCATAGAGCCCACAACTTTCTCATTTGTAAACATGGTTAGCTCCAGTAGTGCATTTCATTGCATCTCACCCTTTCCAGAAGGAATCTGTATGCCATTTTAGTATGTATCCAAAAGTGTAATAGGCGATGAATCAACAGGAAGTTGTTGTAGTTAAATATATTTTGTTTCAAAATTTTACTATTAAAAAGTACGAAAATTTGGTATTGGTCAGCATCTCAGGTGTGTTGTTATGACTATTCTGGAACTTTTTATGGCAAAGAATGCCGGTCAACATGTGAGACGTTAAATGGACAGCACATGCAAAAGAAAGTAGTTGTACACATACCCCCCAAACTTTTTAGTGTTTAATGTACTTTCGTCTGATGTGCATAATCTCAGAAAGGTCTGCTTCATATTTGATTTCCAAAAAACAAATGAAGTTCTTTTGGAGGCAGAGCTGCAGTCCAGAGCTACGAGCTATGCATTTAAAATATAAGTATGCTAAATAGAATTGCCGACCTTAAATATATTCATACAATATGAAAGAAATCTTTTTGGAGAGCAACTTCTGCACCAACTGACAATTCAAAGTTTTATATTTGTAAGTAAAAAAAGTAAAACTGTAAACACCTTTCAGAACATACTCATCCTCCAATCAACGTCAAGAGCTTGAGCCAAAAGCAAGTTACATTTGGAGAAATATTTATTCAAAATCCAATCAAGCCAAAATTACATCTTTAATTAAATTACAATGTGTTACACATAAGGGGAACCCTTCAGAAAAATGATAAAGTTTTCATTAAAGGATTTACAAAGCATCAGCTTAGTGAGGTGATTACAATGTTTACAAATACATAAAAAAAAAGAGCCTTAATCAACGTGAAATGGTGCATGCACCACTTTCAGGTTACCTATAGGATCCATTTAGAAAAGCTTTGTAACCCACAGCTAGATAAACAAAGGACTGGTCCTGAACAATAACCTTGGTTACATCGAGGTGCAAAGTAATTTGTTCAGATTGTTTCATCTGAAGAGACTTCAAATCATCCCATCTTGTACATTACAGATGCTTAGGAATGTGCAATGCCATCAGTTTTTTTGTCCTTGCCAGATGCTACACATCTAGTCTTTTCTCACCATCTATTTATGGGTGAAAGCCTACCAATTTTCTTGAAGCATGATTCAAAAAAATCATCTGTTGTCATAATGTGATAAACTTTAATTTGCAGTGATAATTATTTGTCTTAAACTGAAGTTATATTAACAATATTACTACACGTTCACCATGAAGTTTTTTCACAAAAAAAAGGGCTAAATCATAGTAGACATTTCATCAACTTTATGGATCCTTGAAAATCCCGTTGACTTGGTGGAAGGAGAAGCCAGACAGTTCAAAATGTTCATGACAAAAAATCATAGCCATCGTGCACATGAACAAAATAAGGTAACAGTCAATGACTGAAACATTCACACTTCTGTTCTTATACTATATACTTTCTACTTGCTCGACATTTGCAATGCGAGCTCATAAAATATGTATTTCTTAAATAAAAACAAATTCTTATAAAGATTTTCCACACACATGAGCACAGTTACATACTATATTGGTGTACATACTATATTGTAATTTTTAACACTATCATTTGTGAACATGTCCCGATTTCTTGCTAGCCTTCTTCTTTAATAATAAATTGATGTTGTTTATATAATTGTGCTGTCAGTTTGCACACACAAATGGAACTAGTTACCTATGTGTGTGAATGTGGACTTGTGAAGTTGGGAAAATGGGTGCAAAAGGGTGGGCGAGCCAGCTGAGTATACCCCCCCTTACTCCAGTTATTTAGCCCATACCTTCACTAAACAGGGTTATCACAATGGCATGTCTGAAAACATGAGTATTATTTAGGTTGTTTCACTCGCTGTATTATTTCTCTCTTATTCACGTGTTAATGAATGTCTTTGTACTTATGGTTAATGTTGATCTTGTTTTCTTTCAGAGTCAAATATTTTCATTTGGTCTGGTGAGAAAAAAGTCATCTGGACAAAGCCCTGGCGAGCCTTTTCACAAGGGCATCTTAGACCAAGCAGGTCAACACCTTTGTAAGTAATTATATCCGTCACACAAAGAAAGGAACTGGGGTGTTATTCAGTGTAAGTTAAAGATTTATATCTAAATCAGACATGGTTTATTTGAGATTATGTTTATTTAGTGGTTATTTGCTATTTTTTGTTACATTTGCAATTTGATGGTACAGGAAAGCATGCACCAAGTGCTGCTAAAATGGTGGCTTGAGAATCATATGTTGCAATACAGAATTGCATACATCATTATTTTTACAAGACCAAAGTATCTTTCAGGCAAGAAGTTACAGGTCTAAGTCCCGAACCAACGAGCTTAACAAAACAGCTGTTTGGCTGTGCACGTAGCAGGCATGAGTTCCCACATTGTTTATTCAATGGTTAAAAAAAGCATGGTAAAAGAGTTGTGATGGACTCGCAACAAAGATGACAAAAAGACTACATAGAGAAATTGGCAGATGAAGACACTGTACAAGGACTCACTTTGAACAGTTCCCATGTCTTTTTTACAGACTTGGTCATGAACCCTCACAGCACAGAATATGCATATCAATATGACACAGTTCCGCTGTTTTTAGATCGAGATATGCAACCTGCCTGATGAAGAAAGTGCTAGAAGAGCGTCGACAGAATATCACCATTATGCACAGCATTGCATGTTATTTGCTGTAAATACACAGCTCAATTGATGTTCATGCCCCACTTGAGGCCAATCACCTGTTTCTATTGTTTTTGAATCACACCAACACACCTTTTTGGCCTGGACTTCTCCTAGGTGGGAGGCAGGTGATGTATTGCATTAGCTTTGCTAGAAGGTTGCGGCTGAGGTCAATCTGCTCTTCATACCTCGAAGGCCAGAGTATATTCCTTGTGTATCCCGGGTGCAACCCTGGTGGAAATGCCCTAAGCGGTACCGCTTGTTAGCATCCCCTTGTTGATACTCTGTGGTGGGTGGGGAGGGAGCATAACTAATGAATCAACTCACTTCAAATCATGGCTTAAAAAAAAACAAAACAACAGAACTTTGGAAAACGAATTAGAGATGACGAGTCCTCGGAGAGTGAGGATGAGATGAGGGAAAGCGTTTTCTGGTGGTGGCGGGCACTTTTCAGCTGTTTGACGTTTGCGCTCTGGACAATTTCTTGTCTAGTGTGCAAATCAGAAGGTGCCGGAAGCCCTATGTCGATGGGATGGGAAACAGTTTGTTGACCAACCCATAAATGGCATGGCATCACAGACATCGAGTCGAAAAGTGTTTCCTCAGTTTCTGACAACTTAACTGATTTAACTAAATCGACAACTTCAACTTCTAGACACGAAAACTGACACTTTTAACTTTATTCACTTGCCCTGAGTGTTGCACCACAGGCAGTTTCAAAATGCTTGTTGGAGATCAAAATGGGTTATTCACAAAAAATTAACATCAAATGTCAGAAATGCCCATTTACCGCCCAAAAATACTTCTGTTCGCTAATTCAGGTAAGCCGAAAAGCGAATACAGTTTTGGACATAAATATTGCTATGGTACTTTTAATGAACTTGGCCTTGGTCACATAGCCATGATTAAATTTTCATCTATGTGAAACATTCCTGGCATGCATCACAAAACATACCAAAAAGATCGCCACAGCACACATTAACGTTAGTGAAATGGTGAAGACATCCGCTGAACCCCCTGTTGGATCACCACCTTGCCGCGGTCGGGGGGCTTGCGTGTCTCGATGACCCTAAGAGCTATGCCGACAGGAGCATCAGCTCCTAGCAGGGTCACCCATGTCGGACAGGTCGAAGGGTAGAGACCAGACAAAGAGTGGTAGTGAAGTCTTTTTTTGATGAGCTAATATCACATGTGTATTTGGTCGATGTAAGGACTGAGCCATTGGGTTAATTAACTTTAATTTATTCAAAACAAAGAATTTAAGACACTCTTTACTATTCAATTTCGTTCTCCCCCTACATTTCAGACTGTACAAGAAAGTATTTGATGAGAAATATTCTCCAACCTCTTCAGAACTGTTGATTGACAGCCTAAAGACAGCTTGCAGGACATTCAATGCAGAACAAAATGGGGAGTTCTGCAAGAGCTATGCCGACAGGAGCATCAGCTCCTAGCAGGGTCACCCATGTCGGACAGGTCGAAGGGTAGAGAGTACAGGTTGGCATAAATAGTGCCTTAGTACTTTTTTTTAATGAACTTGGCCATGAATAAATTTTCATCTTTGGTAAACATTCCTGGCATGCGTCACAAAACATACCAGAAACTGACCAAATAGATCGGCACGGCACACATTTATGTTAGTGAAATGGTGACGAAGGCATCAGCTGAAGCTGTGCGTGATACTTATGCAGAATTAGATAATAATATAGACAATGATGAAATGTTGTTTTCAGCAATGTCTCTCCCCAGAATAATGATGATGATAATAATGAAAATGTTGCTTGCAGCAAAGTTGTTTCCCTCCTTGATGTTATGGTTTCATTGGATGGTACATGGCATAAAAGGGGTTTTACCTCCAGTCATGAAGTTGGAGTAGTGATAGATGTTGTGACAGGGCTAAGCCTAGATTATACAGGTCTTAGCACTGCCAGGCTTGTAAAGCTGCCAAAGTTAAAGATATGACTGCTGAGGAGAGAAAAGAATGGGATAAACAGCATAAGGACAGCTGCACACTTAATTATGAAGGTTCATCAAAGGCAATGGAGAAGGAGGCAGCACTCATACTATAGGGCCGGGCACACGAGAAACAAAATCAGCCCGGCAAACTTGTTGCTCGCGAACAGCGGTATGCCGGGCATACCCGCCAGCTGTCTCACAATCCGGTTTGTGGGGGACCGCTGGTCACACGGACGAACAATGTTTCAGACATGCTGTGTAAAAGTAGCAAGAGTAGCGTCCCTTGTTCACTACAATGTCGGACACAATGGATTTCGCTATGTTACTATTGTATTGTAAAATAAAGGAAAAGAAACGAAAGGCGAGACAAAGAAAGTGGTGGGTCAGACCTTGGATTCAGCGAAGGATGGAGCATGGTGCTTACCATGCTCTGATGCAGGAGATGGCCGCTGAAGACGGGGGATCATACCGCAATTTTGTGCGGATGGATCGTCATCATTTAGAATTGCTGCTCACACGAATTACACCGCACATCAAAAGACAGGACAGCAATATGCGTGAATGCATATCGCCTGGAGAAAGGCTTGCTGTGACTTTAAGATTTTTAGCCACAGGTGAGATATTTTCACCTAATATTTATCTAAAATATAGATTATATATCTGTCAGATGAAGTATTCCTGCATGTTTATATTGAAACAAACAAAGTTCCTGACAAAAGATAGTAAGTAAATTTGTGCTACATAGTGTATAATACATTATAATGAATTGACAACACATTACAAAAATATAGTTATAACACAATTATGTAATATTTAGATGGAAATGTCCTAATGTTTGTGCTTTACCACTTCTTTTCAGGAGACAGCTACCATTCCTATCATTTTTTATATCGGCTTGGACGAACAACAGTGGAAAAGATTATCCTGAAACCTGCAAAAGCGATAACTGCTGCTCTTAAAGATCAATACTTGAAGGTAGGTAATGATTGCAACAGGTTTTTACTGAACAGCAGCAAGTGAACATGTTGATACAAATTTGACAGTTATACTTTCTTTCCTTCAATCTCACAATACTAATACTAGTTTTATCTGTAAAAGCAGTCCACAAGGGGCAAAAATATAATATTATGCATAGCATTGTATATTCTAGTCAGTCACTATGATGCTTCAGCAGAAAAAGCCAAGAATATCATCAATTACGCTGCACTAGGAACCATCTGAATGACAAGCCACCACTTCAAGTAACCACACATGCAGTTGCACCACATTTTGTACTACCTGCATACCTAACACAGAAAATCACTACCCATGTCACACCAATACTTGCATGCACCTGGAACTTTATCACTTAACACCTACCCTCACACAAAATCATAAACTGCATACATTTAAACTCAATAGAGTAGCCTGGTGACTAGCATCTCTAGTAATTATAGATAATTCACTGTGTGATGTTAGTAGTAAAGTGTAGATTATAGTAAATAGAGATTAAAAGAGGATAGAAAAAATATCGTCAGACAATATCAAGCGGATTTAAAAGTGGTATTGAACGTGATTTAGATGTAGGGCTAAATCAAACTGAGTTATTTAGCATCTACAGACAAAAAGTAACATAAAAAAGAATCTATCATATGTGTTTTATGCATTGAAAATAGAAACAGTGCTATAGAATGATACAGGTAGTCCTCGGGTTACGACGGTCTCGACTTACGTCGTTCGTGTTACGACACTCATTCCCACTTACGAGGTTAGGTCGTAAGTCAAACTGTGCTTGCGCCTTATTCCACGTGCGGCGGAAGTCATAGACCAGTACAGTACGTACACTGTATCCGGTTACACGAAGAAAATGACTCCTGCACGCCATAACACCCTTCATTACAACGAAAATTCATCTGATAACAGTGCATCAAAAAAGGAAGGCCATCACCATAGGTGAAAGGATATCAGCAATCTGAGAAGGGGACACAACAGAAATGGCAGGTCATTAGACTAATCGTTCGACTGTTCGCTACGATTATCAGGAATAAGATCGCAAACAAGATGGACAAAATCAACGCCGTATCCCTGTGAGTTTTATGTTATTCAGGAAAGCTAGGCGTACTGTTTGAGCGTGAAAAGAGAAAAAGGGAAGGAAAGTGAAGTGAAGAACGATAGGGTTGTTATGAGTAAGGATCGTGCCAATTTCATAACATTAAAGTGCAAGTGAAGCCTGCTAGTGCTGATGAGAAGCAGCAACTGAGTTTCCTAATGCATTGGCATTGAGAGGGGGTTACTGTGCTCAACTCAACTGAGACAGCTGTTTGGAAACGTTGCCTACCGTACGTACATCGCCAAGGAGGAGAAGTCAGCACCAGGTCATAAAGTGGCAAGGAGAGACTGACTTTGCTTTTTGGGGCAATGCTGCTTGAATACAAACTGAAGCCCATGCTGGGTATCAGGCTAGAATCCAAGGGCACTCAAATTTCAAAGGGTCAACTACCAGTCATCTGGAAGTCTTGTAGGAAGGCATGGTGACATTGCAGTGTTTGATGACTGTTCACCACCATTTTGTGCCAACGTATGCGGTATTGTACCTCAAGGATAAGAACCCCTTTAAGGTGTTGCATCTGGACAATGCCCCTGGACACCCTGCCCATCTGGATGACTTTAACCCTAATGCAAGTGGTTTACCTTCCACCTAAACCACTGCCCTAATAGGAGTCATTGCTGGCCTACTATCCGAAGGGTCATTGTAATGCTTAGCAGCAACTGAAAAGAATAGGACTTGACTCTAAAGGACTTGAACATACAACATCTTGATGCTGTGGGATTCTGGTTAAGCAGACCAAACAGTTGTGAAAGTCAAAGAGTGACGCATTGAGAACATGATGTCACCAGAGCAGCACTGCAAATCTCATGATTATCTGCTGAGACCTTATTCAACTGAGAATCAATGATAGAGGAAGAGGAAGACATACCAACCCAGACCTAAGAAGATTACAAGCAGGCTGCAGCAGGTTTTGCCCTGATACAGGAAGGGTTGTCAAGGTTTGAGCTGAGGATCACAAATGAAAGGTACACTATTGCCAGAGGAGTCATGGATTCCCTTAGGTGTTACAAGGAATCTTGGAGAGAAGATGGCCTCCTTCCAAACTAAACTGCAGCAGTACTTCAAGAAGGTAGAGAGGCCTTTGCAACAGATCCTAACCTGTATCCTCTTCAGCTACCTCTTGACTCACCTCCCCAGTATCCAGCGCCTTCTGCAGCTCCTCCCAATAAGCAAGCCTGTTCGCTCTTTGAATTTGTTTATCTTGTTTCTGTACCATGTTTATACTGTTACAACAGTACATATTATTACTCTGTACTACAACATTTAACAGGGGTACTGTGTTAGGATAGGTGTTTGGATAGCTAATGCAGTACTTACTGTATTATGGTACAGTACTGTATGAACGTATGATCCGACTTACGTCGAAATTCGGTCGACGCCGGGTAGAACGGATCCCCGTCGAACCCGAGACTACCTGTATATTACCGCATTACTTCTCCTAGTCAGCTAGCATGAGTGTCATTTTTTTTCTTATATCAGTTTATATAAATAGCGTGAATTGTAATATTGTTGTCCCATTCCATAGGGCAATGGCCCTGGAATAAAATAAATTGAATCCCATCATACAAACAGCTTTCTTCTGCAAACAACTACTTTGCACAAAAAGTTCAACAAGTAAAATGAACATGTAAACATATTAGTTATTTTAAAATGTCAAGAAAAGTAAACAGAAAATAAAGATTGAAACAGAAAAGAGATCATTTTAGGAAGTCTCCTAGGAAATAATCACATATTGCTGTTGCTCTGCTCATTAACTGTGCTCTCTGATACTTCTGAAGAAGTTCTTGCATTTCTATTTTAAGCAGCTCTCTTTGTGATTCATTTGATATCTTTGAGGTGCCATGTACAAGATGCATTGCCCATACATGATCTGCGTTGTTAAATGACATTACATCTCTGTTGTCTTCTTGCTTTTTCTTTTGGAAATACTGTAGGACACAGTCAGTAAGGTCACCAGATGCATTTCGTTTTCTTTTTTTATTACTTTTTACAAAGTTTTGTTCTGGTGTCTCTGCAGTTTCTGCCATTGCATTTCCATCCTCCCATTCGATGGAAGTGTTCCCCACCCCTTCGGAACTTGTATGAATTTGAGCTTCATTTTGGTCCTCTTCAGTCACCATCTCCCCTTCAGACACTGGTGTATCTGTATCCTGTAATGTAAACGAAAGGGAAATTAATAAAAGAATAATTACTTTACAAGTGATACACAAAATCATGACTTCACTTATTTAGTAACTGATCTTTTGTAATGTTTTCAGGTTCCCAACACAGAATGGCAAGCGATTGCAGTGGCTTTTGAAGAAAAGTGGAACTTTCCCAACTGCATTGGTGCCATTGATGGGAAACATGTTGCCCTTAAAGCACCACCAAAGAGTGGCTCCACGTTTTACAATTATAAAGACTTCTATTCAATTGTTCTTTTAGCTGTTGTTGATGCCCTATATCGGTTTGTATGGTACGATATAGGAGCTAATGGCCGAAATAATGATGCTGGCATATTTTCATGCTCATCACTGGCAAAAGCATTGGAAAGCAAGTGTAAATATCCCAGCAGAACGAAACCTTCCCAACACAAATATAAGCCTTCCTTATGTGCTTGTTGGTGATGAAGCTTTCCCTTTCAAAAAATATCTTATTAAGCCATACCCTCAAAGGGAACTGAAGGAGCCAGAAAAAGTTTTTAACTATCGGTTAAGCAGGGCGCGTCGTGTATCAGAGAATGCTTTTGGTATATTGGTTCACAGGTTCCGTGTGCTCTCCCACGCAATTAGCCTACAACCTGAAGTGGCATCTTGTGTTGTAGAATGTTGTGTAGCTCTGCACAATTTCCTAAGGTCAGAAAAGGATGTGGCCTATGCACAAGATATCAGACAGAGAGGTGTGAGATGGTGCAGAGATAGCCCTGAAGAAAGACAATCTTTCTTCACAAGTAACAACTCCAGTGTCTTTGACAGACAGATACGGGATAAGTTATGTGATTACTTTTGTGGCCCAGGTCAAGTTCCCTGGCAATGGGACCAAATATAAAATTTGATATTTGATATTAACTGGTCTCTTAACAGCTTTTTTGGTTAGAAATAGTCCCTATGTGTACCTCACTGTCTATTGGTTGTTATGTTTCTTTTTATTAAATTGTTCTGCGCAGAGTGTGCGATCCATCTTATTTGTGATTCTGCGCATTATAAGTTTGCATTATTATTATTAAATAAATTTGTGTAAAATGTATCATTTTATATACTTCTTTTTATCTGTGTATTGTAGTCGATTATTGTCAAATCTTTTGCCATTAACATAAAAAGTTCAGGGGAAAGTTTCAGTACATATTTTAAACGTTTTTTTCAGTAAATGACAGCAACATTATGTAGTTTCATGCTTCTTCACATGATAAATACAATGTTTAGTTCATTGCTGACCAACAAAAGGACTGGCTGTACTTTTTCTTAAATGCTTAATTATCTTAAGTTGTTTTCTGTGCATTCAGAGTTGGTGTTGTTGCTGGCACACCGGGTCAACATGGCGACCGATATCCAGACGCTCAATCGACATATTTCTCACGCCCAAGTATCTGCCACGTGAGTTTGGACTGTTGTGTATGCGCACCCGACAGCGAAACTGTCACGCGCCGCCATGGAGATCGCCGAAGTTGTCCGATCGCTACAGTCACTTAACCCAGATGCTCCTAACTTTGTACTTGGTGATTTTAATAACTGGGGTTGTACGATCTGCCCTGCCTGCTTTCAAACAATACCCGTAATACCCGTCTTGATGGTGACCCCGATCGTTGCTACGGCAACATTCTAATGCATTCAAATCCATCCAGCTCCCTCAAATCGTCTTATGTACGTCTTATTCCTGCCTACAGAGTAGATTATGCAAACAAACTGAATGCATTTTATTGTCGCTTTGAGAGGGATGATGTTGGGGAGGAGTTATTTAATGTGATTTCTGCACTGGAGGAGAGAGTAGAGGAGGAGCAGCATGGGAGCGAATTGGATGACTTTGTGATTAAGGAAAACGCTGTTTTATCCCTTTTTAGACAGGCGAATGTGAGGAACGCATATGGCCCTGATGGTATTTGTGGAAGAGTGTTGAAAAACTGTGCGACTCAGCTGTCTGGTGTTTTTACTCAGTTGTTCTCTTGGTCTGTAAAAGCGAGTACTGTACCAAATATCTGGAAAAATCCATCATTTGTCCTGTTCCTAGAACCAAAAACCTCTATTGCCAGTTGTTATACCACGTCATATAATTTCTCCTAGTGAGATAGTAAAGTTCCATTGAATTGAATTGAATCAGAAGCCTGTTTAACTTACCAAGTTTGTCACTGTGGGTTTTGTGATGGACATTACAGGCAGCAAAAACTGCAGGTGCTGAAAATAGGGCCATGTAGACCGGTACAGATCTTCAGTGCCCGCCCCGCTTATTTTAGTTTGGTTCTTCTTGCGAAGTTCCCTCGCAAACATATTTCGCAAACTGGCAAATTTTGCCTGCAGGTGTTCCACTGAAAGATATTGCAATAAAACATTATATCATGGCTGCATAGAAGTGTTGTGTTAAGATTTTAATGGTGGAAGGGTTTGCTACATAAATTGTTCTTTTAATATTTGGCATGAATCAAATAAAATAGACATTAATCATTTACACAAATTATTACTGCAGAATGACAGAGCGAAAGTGCATGTGAAGCTTTTAGTTCCAGATAATATTGTGTACGAAAAGGTAGCTTGCGTTCGAAAAACACTACATAACTATGGGCAAGTCTGTCACATGCAAACCAGTTATCATGGACAAATAATTATTTTACACATTTTGTTAACAAAAAGTATGCATGGGGAAAATTTTAATCTTTCTCAGCTATATGTTGACCATTATGTAGTATCTTGCAATCATAATATTTATACTGGACCAGCATTAAATTTGTATCATTGACGGTGGTAAAATATTTTTAAACATGATGTTCATAAAAATATGTCTAATACATTTAATCTTGTACATATCCTTGCAACAAGTTTACAGCGAGTCTAGTTTTCATAATAATAATGAATTGTTGACAGTCACTGTATTCTTTACAATGGCTTTTGTTCGCATGTGCGTAGTGTAGCCCCAAATGTGCTTCTCTACATATGATCGTTTATACCATTCAAATAAGAATAAAAGCCTGAAAGCTGGGATCTGTTTACAAGACAGAAACTGCATTTAAAAACATGATCGTTTGACATTGATGAAAGGTTTCGACGACTTGAATAATGACATTACTAGTGAGCATTACAAATAAAAAGCCACAATTCCACACAGACGAAAATAGAAAGCACAATCAATGAAAGAAACGCAAAAATATCAACCATACATCATCAAACATTAGTGCAATTTTTTAATGACACGATCAACATCACAATTGGTACATACCTGTGCATTTCAATGTTCATACTGGCCTCGAATGATAGCTTCAATGAGGTCCACAAATGTTTATTCCTGTATTTTGGAAGTCGAGAGTCCCAAAGCTCGCTGTGTGAGTTCAGCAACTCGATGAGGCATAAAGTTTGTGCCTCATTTAAATTAGCCAGAGGCCCTGTTCCTTTCGCAGCCATGATGAACAGTCGAAACACGCGCTAAATTTTAGGACGGGTTTTAAAGCGGCGAACAGCTCGCGGACTAGAGCCGAACAAGTCACACGGCGAACAGGAAAAACAAGGCTGTTTGGGAACAGTTTCGCGGGCTTTTGTTTCTCGTGTGCCCGGGCCTTAAGGGACGAGGTACAGGTAGGCACGCGGTGGTGCCAGAATCTCTGCGAGTGAAGGAGGAGGGCGATACGAACGACGGAAGACACCTGCGGATTCCAGGACGAAGAAGAAGGAGGGCCCTCACGTGACTAGAGACTTGTGTGTAAAGATAAGTGGCGTGTGGTGTGTGCAGTGTGTAGTTTGATTAAGATTAGTTGAGTCGTGGCTCATTAGATATCTGGACTAGAAGAAGGAGAACAATTAGAATAACGGGACACCCTAGATAACGACCATATGGTTATGTTTGGAATTGTATCATTGTGCCATAATTTGTATAATCCTCTCGATGATTAATAACCTTTTATACACTACATTGCCTTGAGTTGTTCATTGGGGTATGCGTGCTGGGGGCTCGAGCTAATTAAAGTGTTAATTGATAAGCAATTTAGTGTGAGAGCACGCGGTAAACGTCGACGTGATTTGGTAGAAGTATCGAGAGTGTGATAGACCGAAGGACGGAATCACAACCTCTACCATCTCCACAGGCTCTTCTCCAGGAGTTTCGCGTATTAATGCCTGTTCCATTCACTTCACACACAGAAATCCATGCAAGATTTTTGCCACTTGCCTGCAGTCACATTGATTTTTTTGGTTTGTTTGCTTGGTTTTTTTTTAATACAAAGTCGTGAAATTATATATTTTCAGATAAACTCATAAAATCAGCACAGCTTATTATAAATTCCTGCAATTTCATATTAACAAGTGCGCTAAATTCCTCAATCTTGTATTTTCTATTTAACTGCAGAATAAAAACTCTTAAGTCTGGCTGTTTCTTCTCTATTTTACATTTATAGATAAAAAAACTTTGCTTCTAGTAGTATATTCTCTAATGTCTTATCTATTGGACAGTTTGCTTCATATCCAAATAGTATTACAGATTCGTTAAGTGCTAATTTATTATTTTTAGAGCATTTTTCCCTTATTGCCTTTTCTAGGCTTGTCCAAAATAGTTTGGTTGCCTTACAGCGCCAAAATAGATGTTCAATTGTCTCCCTTTCGTTGCCACAGAAATTGCATTTATTATTAACTTATATCCCATATTCTGCCAGGGAGTTTGTACCTAGAATTCTGTGTGTAATTCTGCACTGAAACCATCTCAGTTTAATATCTTTTATTCCTTGAACCTTGGAAAATATTATTTTCCAGGGTAATTGGGCCCCTATTTTATTCTCCCACTTTTCACAACATTTGGGCCTGATTGTGTTTTCTGTCAATATTTCGTAATAATATTTGGAACCTTTCTTTATAGAATCAATTAGTTTAATAGTTTTTGAGACTGAGTACAGCTCACACTCGAGGTTACATGCGTTTTTGAGTGCTCTCGATGAAACCTTAAGAAAACCTATTAAGTTTAGTTTATCTATATCATCTGGACCAAAAGTGTAAAAGTGAATTGTGTGTTATATATCCTGTGGAAATGCCGTTGGAAATTACAACTTTCCGTGTGAGTTGTGGCCTTTTTTTATGGCGATTTGCTTACTTCATGTGGCGAAGGGCGAAAACTGCTGCAATCATGCTTGGCAAGGTGAGAGCAAGGAAAACACAGTGTGTATTGCTAGCTGTTATCATTTCAAGTCTTCTCATGTGTGCTGGAGATATCGAACTAAATCCTGGACCTCTTAACGGCGAGATTATTCATGCTTCTCATACAAGGGACCACAGCCCATGTACGTAACAATATCTATTGTTGTTCCATACTTGGCATTAATTTCACCCAGGGACAAAAGTACACCAGATTCATTATAGAAATGTTGAATTCTATATAACCCCATACTAACCCAGTTTTTGAAGAAAATAACCTTCTGGCCAAGCTGCAATCTACTGTTTAAGTGTATTGGTTCTGCCATCACCTCCTCTGATGTCTCTGGCTTGACGTAATAATAAAATTCCTTATAAGCATTTAATACATCTTTCCAAAATTTATTTTTATGTTGTGTGTCAGGGTTAGGGTTAGGTTTTATGTTGTGTGCCATATTTATCTATATCTACGAGTTTTGGGTATATCTTTATCACTACATCTTTCCATTGGTGTTCAGTGACATTTAGCTTTTTAACTATCTGGTTAGGAAATAGAAAAAATTCACCCATAAAATATTCCCCACACCTGAAGTTTCAATGGAACCCAGCAGAATTTAAAATATTAGGGATATGGCTAAGCACTAAGTTAGAAACATGTTACACTCTAAACTTTAAGGAAAAATATGCTGAAACGAGGAATTTAATGAAATCTTGGCTTAAACAAGTTATTACACCAATGGGAAGAGTGGCTGTGCTAAAATCATTAATACTATCAAAATTAATTTATTTATGGATACTGCTGCCTAATCCCCCTATCCAAGATATACAAGAACTCCAATAGCAATGCTTTAACTTTGTGTGGGATGGAAAACCTGATCGAATAAACAGGAAAGTTGCAGTGAAAACTGTTCGTAATGGTGGCTTAAATATACCCAACATTTATCAATATATAAAAGCTAATATGGATTAAAACTGACACTTTAAACTTTATTCACTTGCCCTGAATGTTGCACTGCAGGCAGTTATAAAGAGCTTGTTGGAGATCAAAATGGGTTATTCACAAAAAATTAATATCAAATGTCAGAAATGCCCATTTGCCACCCAAAAATACTCCTGTTCGCGAATTCAGGTAAGGGGAAAAGCGAATACAGTTTTGGACATAAATATTGCTATGGTACTTTGTTTTAATGAACTTGGCCTTGGTCACGCAGCAGTCAAAAATTTTCATCTTTGTGAAACATTCCTGGCATGCATCACAAAACATACCAAAAAGACCGGCACAGCACATATTAACGTTAGTGAAATGGTGAAGACATCCGCTGAAGCTGTGCATGATGCTTATGCAAATGTTTTCAGCAATGTCTCTCCCCATAATAATGATGATTATAATAATGAAAATGGTGTTTCCCCCCTTGATGTTATCGTTAAAGCATTATGTTTACTCTGTTCATTGTATTTTCTACATATTGTCTTTTTGTAAGGTGTAGTGTGTTTACTGTGTTTAGTTACTTTGTAATGTTTGATAAGAGTGGTTAAATTGGTTGGTTGGACAAAACATCGTGTGCGGGCCAAGCCGGCACATCTCCCCTGGCTGGCGCGACACCCATCTCGCTGCCGGTGTCCAGTGTCGGTGTCAACTTCATCCGAGCACCTAATGTGGACGTACGGCCAGGGAAGAGAATTGTTCCACTGCTTTTGGTAGTGGTTTTGGGCCACCCTCCTCGGCGGAGAAAAACCCACCGAAAAATGAACAAAGTAGGGAGGAGAGAAAGAAGCTTCACTTTTCCAGGCAGTGGGCTAGAGAGTGGCCACGACAGAAAGTCCGTCTCGTAACAGACGTTAAAGGGTCCGAGGGACCTTGAGTTTTATCATCTTCTGTAGTGCGTGTGTGAACTCCAACGTGAGGATTAGTAGCGACCTGCATTTTATTGAACTTAAACTTCACTAGGATCTGTGAACTCTTACATGCGGATGTGTAATCTGTGGAATACTAAGGACCATCAGTGAGATAACTGTAATAAGTCATTTAGTAACCAGATGTGTGATGTGTATAAATTTACCCATGTATTTCTGAAATTATATTCTTTAATTATTATCACAAACTGAATTGTTGTAATTAGGTGTGTGGGCGAATGTATGAACGAAAGAGTATCCATTGCGCAGCAGGGCCCACGTCACCGTCCATTACAACATATAAAACCGTTTATGGAAAATATTAATGTCCCAAACAATAATGTACAGCATTCTGTTAATTATTCTAATGATGGTGTACTTCTTGTTTCAGGTGAAGGCAGTCTCAAAATCCAGCAAGAGCCAATAGGAGCAGCTGGCAATGCTGACAAGTAAAAGGCAGTTGTGTCAGCTTTGAGTTTGCTTGCCGAGGCAGCAAGTGTAATAGGGAATAAAGAGAAAATAAACAAATTACTTTGCGATGATTTTTCAAATGACGACGATGATTTTGTTTTAGGTTTTCCAACGAAGCGTAAGGCTGCATGTTTAGAGAATGATGATGATGATGTGTACTTTGCACACGAATTTGGACCCAAGCGAAGACATGCCAAGCCTTTGCCAGTTATACCTGCTGAGAGACAGAGCCACAGCATTCGGGAAATGAAGGCTATCTTGAGTGCAAAGACAGAGCTGTGTGATCTTCACATCGATCACTTCTCTGCCATGCATGTCGTAAGAGGTGATTAAGGTGGACACCTCACCTAGAGCTAAAGTAGGTTGTGGTAAAAAATAGATGTTACAGAAACCAATACCAGAATACTCGCTACGGTTGGCAAAGGTAATGTAACACACCAGGTGACTGGACTTATGAAGGACAGCCAAACCCGAGATGGAGCTGGCGCCCCGACAGTGGATTTACTGAAACCGAGGAAAAAGTTGAGGTGCTGGAATGTCCAGACCTTGTACCAGACTGACAGGATGCTCCAACTAGTCAACGAGTTTGACAACTACATCCTGGAAATCACGGGCACAGGAAAGAGGAGATTAGCGTCAGGACACACTACCATCTTGTTCTCAGGAAGATCAGTCGTTTAGCACTCTGAAGGAGTAGCACTTCTCCTCAACAGGAAAACTGAAAAGGCACTGATGAACATATCATGGTGGTGCGTAATTTGCAGGCAAAAACCAGCAGTGAAACTATGATGCATGCATCTGCTGAAGCTGAGCGTGATGTTTATGCTGATTTAAACACTAACTTGTGTAATGGTGATGTTGGTGCTAATGATAAGGATGATGTTGATGATAATACTGATGATGCTAAAGGTTTATAATGATCTACACTATTTCTAAATGAATTTATTTCTAAATTTCACTTGAATAGTTTATTGCAAACACATCAACTGATTCCTGATTTATGTTATTGACTACCCATGTTTTTTATGTGCTAATGCCTTTTCATACTACTTTGCTTTGAAAATGACATTTGCAAGTATATTTGGTATAATGGGAATTAAAGGTATGAAGATGGTAATTTTATCATCCCCCCTCCCTCCCTAAACCCAAGTGAATTTAAATTGCCATCACAAAATTAATACACTCAGTTGACATAATATATGTACATCCCTTGTTACATTTGTATTATTACTCAAGCGAGTACAGATTTTGACAATAATAGTGCTATGGCACTTTCCTTTAATAAACCTGGCCTTTGTAACGTAGCCATGAATAAATTTTCAGCTTCGGTAAACATTTCTGGCATGCATTAACAAACAGATTGCAGACAAAAACGGTAGCCTTTACCATCATCTGAGATGCCCTGATGGCCCCAAGTCTTGGTGTTTTTATAAAAGAGCAGCAGCCAAAGGCAAGACACCAGGAAAACATGTTGCTTGGGCCATTTGCCCCATACATGAAAGAATGTCAGACCCCAATCTTCTGAAGAGAATGCAGCATGGTAGAACGCAAAATGCCAATGAAGCCCTAAATGCCACCATTTGGGCTAGATGTCCCAAAACAAGCTTTGCAGGTGCTGCACAGGTTAAATCAGCTGTATCACAGTTTAATCAAGGTTCAGCCCACCCTTCCCAAGTGATGAAATATCTTGAAGTTGCTCCATCTATCATCCTGGTATACTAGTATGTTTATAATGATAAACATTGATTAAAATAAAAACTTTCATTGTATGTACCCAAAAAAATTTGCCACACGCTATAAATATGCTATTTTAACACCCTATGGTACGTATTCAAATAGAATGCTTCAACCTTTTGCATGTTCATTTGCAGCAACTTTCAAGCTGGGGATAACAGAAGGTCCAAAATTTCCAAAGGTAATGTGTTTAATATCAGTTTGATTTTCACAACTTTTTTGTTTGCACACAGGCTTGGGTATGCAGTCATTTTGTTGAAAAAACTAATGGAAGGAAATAGTCAACGGTTGACCGTCATGTATGACATTGCTTGTGTACTTGAAGCACATTTAAAGGTTTGTGTATTTTCTATGTATTAATTGAGTTAAAAACTGACAGATATGTTTTCTTTATTTTCTTGCCCTGAATGTTGCACTACAGGCAGTTTTTAAGTTTTTTTTTGGCGATAAATGGGGATATTCACGACAGATAAATATCAAATGTCAGACGTTCACATTTACCGCCCAAAAATACTCCTGTTCGCGAATTGAGGAAAGTGAAAAGACAAGTACAGGTTTTGGCATAAATAGTGCCTTGGTACTTTCTTTTAATGAACTTGGCCACGCAGCCATGAATAAATTTTCAGCTTTGGTAAACATTCCTGGCATGCATCACAAAACATACCAAAAACTGACCAAAAAGATCGGCACGGCACACATTAATGTTAGAGAAATGGTAATGAAGGCATCCGATTGAGCTCATAGAACTGCAGTGTAATGAGTCTCTGAAGGCAAAGTACGACTGTGTGGGGCCTGCACAGTTTACTCATTCCCTCCCATAAACAATGCCCCAGCTTTGTCTACATGTGCCTCGAATCTTGAGCATGTTTGGCAGCACACATCTGTGTGAGCAACGTTTCTCTGTGATGAAGAACAACAAAACATCACACAGGAGTCGTCTTACTGATGTACACTTGCAGTCCATCCTGAGAATCTCCACAACACAGAAACTTACTCCAAATATAAACGAACCTGCTGCCAAGAAATGATGTCAAATGTCCACTTCTGAATAAATAAATTAAGAAGAAAAACTGCTAAGCCTTGGTTTGTTATTACTTTAATTTTGTTTACACAAAATTAATAACTAAAAGTTCATTTTTTTAGTGTTCACTAAAAAGTTATCAGACTTAAATAATAACCTACGGCCCGCCACCTTGTGTGATGTGAGATTTGGCCCCTTGGGTTATTGAGTTTGACACCCCTGTCCTAGATTATACAGTTCTGTCTAAGCACTGCCAGGCTTGTAAAGTTGCCAAAGTTACAGACATGACTGTTGAGGAGAGAAAAGAATGGGATAAACAGCATAAGGACAGCTGCACACTTAATTATGAAGGTTCATCAAAGGCAATGGAGAAGGAGGCAGCACTCATACTATGGGGCAGATCTTTAGACAAGCACAACATGCAATATACCAGTATGCTGTCAGATGGTGATTCTACTGCCAACTTAGCATTAACAGCAGCAAATGTGTATGGCAGCACAAAGAAAAGTTAGAGTGTGTCAATAATTGCCACAAAAGGATGGGAGCAGTTCTTAGGAAAAAGGCAACAGAGGAAAAATTAGGAGGAAGGAAGTATGGAGCCTTAACAATGAATGTCTGCACAAAACTGCAAGAATATTACAGAAATGCAATCAACAAACATCTGGGAGATGAGGGTAGCGATCTGGGCAACATTGCTACACTGTATGTCTACAGATAACAAACCACATCATCTGAGATGTCCGGATGGCCCAGACTCTTGGTGGTTCTGTAAGAAAGCAGTAGCTGCGGGAGAAACCCCAGGAATGCTTATGAAGTTGCACGTGCCATTCAACCCATCAATGAAAGAATGTCACCCCTAAACTTTGAAGGAGTACACAGCATGGAAAAACCCAAAATGCAAATGAAGCCTTGATTGCAACCATCTGGGCTAGATGTCCAAAGACAAAATTTGTGGGTGCTGCGCGTGTGAAATCAGCAGTTGCATCAGCTGTATCCATTTTTTAATCAAGGCTCTGCTCATTTCACTCAGGTGATGAAACATCTTGATATTGTTCCAACAGTAACCATTTTGAAAGACTATCAAGAGCATCGAGATGAAAAGAGATGTAGGCAATCAGACAAAGACGCCTACTGCAGCTTATAAACACCAAATATTTTTTGAAGTGATCTGTATGTGTTATATACATATTAAATCTTCAAACTTGAATTTCTCTGCCATTTTTGACAACCAGTCGTTAACTATAAAAGCACTTTGTCAAGATAGGCTTGTGCTACAGCACTAAAATTTTGCAGTAGTTAATTGCCAATAGTTAGTAGTAGTTACCAAATGCATAAGCTATATAATATGATGTAAAATGATGTCAGGTGAGAGAATAGAGAGTTTGAGATTCAGCGCTAGCGCGCCGCGAAACGGGAGCGGCAACCTGTAGCGTCACGGGAACTTGAGCCCTACGTCATCACTTCTGCCAAAGCCAGCCGCAACGGGTAAAATGGAATCCAGCAGTTGTGACCAAAACGGGTAAGTTGTTCGCCTTATTTCAGCTTTTTTTGCAAGGATAGTCAATATAATTTCAACTGTTTATAATATTTAAATCTTCTGCAATCATACTTTATGCTGGAAATCAAACAAAGCTGCTTGTTTATGAAGTTAAAGCAGTGAAAAACGACCATGCCTGCAATCGCTGGTTTATGTCTATTCAATCGTATGTACAAGACTTGCTCAGACACTTTTCGTGTAAAGTTATTTAATGATGAGATAAAACTGTTAAAGATAATAATTATAATTTTCTTCATCATTAGTTATCTATCCCAAAAATAACCGTTAAATATTTCTTAGTACTATTATAGAGCAATAGGAACAACTATCTATAACTCTTGAATAAATATTTCATACCATAGGCAAAAATTATTTCTTCATGTTATTAATTTTTTTATTTATTATACAGTTGTAATATTTATGTGTTTTTTTTTAGGAATTAAAGTGGGTCAGGAATGAAATGCTGAGAAATTTTGAAATTAAGTTGTACTGGTTATCCCTGGTCACTACTAGCATTTGGATATTTTTATTTTACTTTCAGAGGCAAAAAAATCATCCGTTTCACATCGGAAATGGACCTGCATTTATTGAGGCAGGTCTTGTTTGACCGGCCTTTCGAAAAATCTGGGGCTGGCTGGAAAAGAGTGGCTGATTCCTTAAGATGTGTATGTATCTTCAATTCCTCACAATCATGCACAAACTTGCAATACATGTAGCAGCATACAATCAAGCAAAACATATTTTTTTAAAAAAACCAATTTATTTCATGATGTTAAAGTGATTTTAAAAAGTCAGTGAATTCATGAAAATTTGTCCTGTCAATGGAAGGATGCATACCACAAGTAAACCAAAACTAAATAAGTTTGTATACAACCTCATTATATACACAAAAGGAAAGTTTATGGGAAATGTAAAAAAAGACATTTGGCTTATGCTGCTAAAATAGCACCAAAATCCATATAATGTTAACTCTGTTTCAGGTACTGCATTTCAACTCACTACTTGTCAGTCATAATGCTAACTCATCTGTGTTTAGTAATTACAATGTTTACTACGTGTAATTTATAGATGGACTCTGATTTTACCATGTTTCAATTATGCACTACAGATTGAACAATTTTCAACACTGGAGGCTCGGAGAGTCCGAGAGAGAACCAATCTTTTGATTGAACAATTTAAGCGCACCCAGAATATACAGCAAGCAAAGTAAGTCATGACTGAACAAAATATACGGGAACAATTAATCTGAATCAGTATGTCAGTGCTTTATAAAGAATAAAAACATACAACCACAAGTACTCAGGACAAGTCCAAAGAGTGTTTCTGTATTTGTGCGAGTTAAAAAATATAAAATCATCCACTTTACTGTATTTCTTTTAATTTTAGATCAGGGGAAGAAGAGGAACTAACAGAAAAGGATCATCTGCTCTTAGAAATAATAGGAATCAAAGAAAGTATAGAAAATGAAGAGATGGGGGAAAAAAGTCAGAAAAAAAAAAAAGATGAAGTGGAGCAGAGGAAACGTGCTGTAGAAATACGTGCTGCAGCAATGGAGTCACGAAAAAGAAAACAAAGTGAAGATGCTGCTGGACCTTCTTCATCTAGCAGTGAAGGTAAGCAAAGACTAATCTTGCACATGTCAAGCAATGCATAAACATAAAAATAACAAAGGTGGCGTGACAGCGCATTGTGAGGCCAGAGAGAGAACAGCATGTTCCCAGTCAAATATAATTGTTGCTTTTATCCACATAGGTATTGGTACAATATAAATAAAGTTATATAGTAGCACCTTATCCCTACCCTTAGGGGGCAAACTCATGAAGCTTTACAAATAATGACATATATACGCATGCAACACAACATGCAAACATGTTGTCTATGAATTGACATAAGGATTGATGAATGGTATGTGGCCAGCAGTTGCTCCTAGCTTACTTGATTCATGCGAAAAACTGTAAACCAGACTGCGAATGGTCCTATCAGCAACGCTGTTCTATATAGGTGTGAATCTGTTTTTGCTGCTCATAGAAGAGTCTGCAGAATGCCTCTTTGAAAAATATAATCAGTTGATTTATTTATGCACCTGTTTGTGTGCAGATGTTGTGCCTTCTTCAAAGAAGAAAAAGCCTAATGATCTTCTGTTAGAACTTGTTATTAAAAGACAAGTAGAAAAGAGGGAGGAGAGGCTAGCAGAACTGGAGATAAGGAGGCAAGAACTGGCCCTGGAGCGGGAAAAATTTGAAGCGGCTAGTGCTGAGCGGAATGCTTTTCTGCTGCTACTTCATAAATTTTCTGAAAAATGACTTGAAAATTTTTTGTTCTATTTTGTGTTATTCATTAAATGCATGTAAGTGAACTTATGTCCTGACTTTTTATGTTATTTCCTGTGAACAGCAAATGCTATAGGTAGTCTGGGGTGTAGTTTAG
Organism: Pomacea canaliculata; assembly: GCF_003073045.1. Taxonomy (NCBI): domain Eukaryota; kingdom Metazoa; phylum Mollusca; class Gastropoda; order Architaenioglossa; family Ampullariidae; genus Pomacea; species Pomacea canaliculata. The sequence continues at coordinate 13,622,250 of NC_037596.1, read as the reverse complement.
GTGGTTCTTCCTACCTTTCAACAGTATTGACTTCAAAAAGCCATCCTTCAGATGTGACTTTGATTGTGCATCTTCACTGAAATTAATAGTGTTTAGATAACATATTTCATTACACATGCTTTGTGTGTCTTACAAAACCAAAACAGAATATAAAAGATGCATATGTATGTGCTGTTGGGGGGGATTTGGAGAAGCTGTCAATGAAGATACTCTTCAAGAAGAGGGGGAGCTACCCCAAAACTTGATGTTGTGACACTGCCATAAAGGCAGGTATGACAGTTGGTTAATAAAATTCCAATAATATAATACTTTCCCACTGGGTGCAGCCAGAGCTTTAATCCCTTCTTATAGTCAAGAAAAGAGAAAATTGAAATAACCTTCCCAAAGCCCCACTCTACTGCAAGACGAACCTTGCACATTTCTGCATTGAACTGTTGTTCATCCTCAGTCAAACGTGAACCTCGAAATGGTGAAATCAGGTGCTGACTTGGTGGATAAGCCTGATCACTATATAGATAAAAGGGTGCACCATCATCATCATGACAGTGATTCTGCAATAAGGTCATTAAACCACTTTCTCTCAGGAGGAAAGTGTCATGTCTTCGCCCCTCAACAGGCCCAAACAAGTGGCCAATGATGCCATTGGGGAACATCACTGACTGAAATTTCAAGGCATGTTGTCTTTTATGTCCATTATACACCTCCTTTTGAAACAATCCAGGTCTTGTTATTGGCCTGACAGTTCCATCTATAAAACCAATGCAATGGTCTAAAGGAGCCCCCTTGTCGTATATCGCTTTGGCCATCCTCCTCATATCTGCCTGCTGCAGCCATCTGTGGTTCAGCTGATGCAGACGATGCTGGTGTGTATCATACAAAATATCACTGTGCTGAACAGTCTGGAAATTTCATCTGGGCTTCTGCTGAATGTTTGGCATATATCAGACAGGCGATTGGGATATGCCAGTCTTTTTAATGCGATGCATAATCCTTCAATCCCTGAAATTTAACAAAATTCCCATGTTCAGAATTCTGCACCAAAGTAAAGGTATTGTAAGTACAGCTGTATATATTTATACTGACACACATACATGTATGAGAGAGAGATATATTGACATCCCTAGTTTAATGTAAACTAACAATTTTAAAATAATATCAGCAAATCAATTCAGTTAGCATAATAAGGGTCTAGAAATCCCAAGTTCTACACCATTATTCATGCTAGAAATTACAAAAATAAGTTATATGGTTTGACGTACTGCAGACAGTAACCCAAATTTGACACTGTGAGTAGCATTTTTTCTTTATAAAGCATTTATAAGAAAAATTATAAGCTTGAAATGGGTTCAGGCCTAATCAATAAAAGTTTCCTCTCCCTCTCCCTGTATAGTGCAAAGTCATCTCTAGATGGAAGCACTTTCCCAACAAACTCAAATACAGTTGACAATACACTTCTAGTCCTACTTAAGAAATAAATTATAGACATTTTCTAAGCTTCGCTACTTAAGTCCAAACATCTGCACTTAAATATTTAATAATCTCATTACCTGAACATGTTGTGCCATTTGATGCCACGATCTTCTCAGGTATCCGAAGAGACGCACAAAGCCTAAGGAGGTCTTCTTTATGAAACCTGAATTGCTCATAGCATGATTCAGGATTGATGTCTTCAAAGAGGAACTTGATCTTGTTTTTCTTTGCTTTGTGCTTCCCCCAAGTTAATGCCAGTTCTAGCATTTCTTCATCCGAAGAATCATCCAAACAATATGCTAGAAATGGATTAATCCGAGACATTGTTTGCGTAATGATCACCGGAACTCTTGTCGTACAAAACAAAGGGAGGCTAGTGACTGTGAATTGTCTATGCAGTTACTTCCCCATGCATTCGCGCTCCCGTCGCTTAATCGCAATCGCTTTCTCAGAACGGGTACGCGTAGAGGCGGGCCCTACCCGTTGCAGTACGCGTCATGAATCTCAAACTCTCTAATGTCAGAGCCCAAGATCGGTGTTTGGGTCAGTGAGTCATTAATATGAGCTATAAGAGTTGAAACTGACAGCATCATGGAAGCAAATATAAATTTTATATATATTCTAATAATATATGAACTAAAATAGTAATTATTTGGCAGTTTGTTGTTTATACTATAAATTTATTAAAATAATTCATGCAGTCCAAGAAAAGCCAAAGGCATTGGTCTGACTGATGGAGAGACCATTGTTTTACTTGCAAAAGTTCTCTATAATCACCAAACAAATGACTGCTCAACGCTGAGTGGACCTTTTAACTGATGCTTTGCTACATTATGCTTCCAAGCTGCGGAAGAAACTGGGTGTGTAGTGTCGTGAAAGAGTGGGATAGGGCTGTAGTGTGTGTTTGTACATCTATTTTATTCTAGATATGACGTGATTTCTCTCTCTAGAAATTGCGTCATAGAGAGAAATGGCATCATTTACGCGGTAGCGGGTGGGAGCTTAAGCTCGTGGTGACTGTGAGGTGTGATTGGTTGTGGTGTGTCAGGTGGTATGACTGGCCAACAAGACAGTTACGGGACTGAAAGAACTAGATATCAGCTCAGCGTTTTCCACAAGAAACTTCTAGATGCAAACCCAGCGCTTTTCGCTAGGAACTTTCGGAGGGAGAGGACACGAGAATAATTCGTGCGTTTGTCTTCGCTTCCCTGCATTCTTCCATTGACCTCGGACGGCGGACCGTCTTGAGGGAGTAGGAATCCAACCGAGAGAGCGACTAAGCCGTGCAGAAACATTTGCGCTTATTAAGAGAGCAACGTTGTTCTTCCGAACAACACAACGGACAAGTTGCTGTGGACACCATACCGGTGCTGACATTCAGGAGAGGACCGTCAGGCCTACAAGTGTCTGTTTCAGTGTGCACAGGGTGCACGGGGACGATTCATGTAAGGAATCGTCCCGATCTTCAGCTCCGTACCTGCAGACGTACTTGCGTGTACGGGTAAGCAACCTTTGTCCTTCCAACCAACCCAACGGACAAGTTGCGTTGCTGTGGATACCACGTCGACACTGGAGTTCAAGTGAGGAGTACCAGGTCTACTGGCGTCCGTTCAAGGTGCAAAGAGTGTACGGGGACGATTCAGGTGCGGAATCATCCCAAACTTCTTTGCAACTTTCTCGTCGTGTACCTAACAGCAGTCGACCGAAGTCTTCAGACATTATTTCTTCTGCAACACGGCGAGAAAGCTCTCCCGACGATAATAGTCAACGCATAACCAGTGACAACTGTGTGTATGTCCGGCAAGGACTAAGATGTCAAGCAACCAAGACATTTAACACAGCTAAGTGGCGTATGCATGAGGAGAGTGTGTGTGAAGTGTTGTGTGTGCAGTGTTGTGTGTATGACAGATAAGGTTAGATCTGGCTCTCAGTTATCTGGACATATTAGAAGTAGGGGAAATAATTAGGTAAACGGGACGGTCTAGACAACGATCAAGGGTTCATACTTTGTAATTGTAATATTTTTGGGTTTGTATGAACTTCTGGAAATAATGATTAACGTTCTTTTAATACACTAAATTGCCTCGTGTTTTCCATTGGGGTATGCGTGCTTGGGGGCTCGAGCTGGTTAGAGTGGGTAATTAATAAGCAATTTAGTGTGGTAGCACGCGGTAAGTGTCGACGTGGATTTGGTGGGGGTATAGACGGTGGGTTGGACTGGTGATAGAAATCGTACCCCCCTACCAAATCTACGGACCCTGCCCCAGGTTTGCGACATGTAGTATAAGTCTTCTTAAAAGACTAGTTGTTTGTTGACTTTCAAAATTGGACATACCCGAAAAAGTAAAATGTTTTGTTGTACTATGTTCTTGTTTCTTTAGAACCCATTTGTCGTGTATTGCATGCTGGCTCAGCCTGAGCTATAGTCCGAGAGGGTGTGTGTGTGTGTGTTGTTGCGTCAATAAAGTCTGACGCAATTTTGTTTTGTGACCTTTTTTTTTTGGGGGGGGGGGGGAATAGAGGGAGAGACAGATGCAAAAAAAAAAAAAAAAAAAAGAGACCGGTCATCAGAGAGGAAGGTGGTGCGGGAAGAAAATTTTCATTGATAGAACGGAGCAACGTATAACTGTGAGGCATAGGTTTGAGAACCGTCGACATTTCAGGGTACGAATGGAGAAGGGAGGGAAAAGTGCGTGGTAGATGTAGGTGTCCTCGACCCATTGCTTTCTTTTGTGTTTCCTCCTTTTATTTCATCTGTTTTTGGGGGGGTTTGTTTTTTATTTTATTTTCATTAAATATATATTTGTGGCGTCATCTCGTGTGCGTGTCGTTTGTTCGGCACTGGGAGCTGCTGGATTCGTCGCTACACTCGACAACCCATTGACCTGGCAACCATTGAAATTAAAAAAAGAAAACAACAAATTTTACCCACCGGTCATAGAATCTGACAAAAATATTCATTTGTTGCCATTTTGAGATATTAGAATGTTATGAATTTTCAACTTATGTTTTACCTTTTACAAGCATGTAGAAATATTTTAATTTTGCTAACACAGCCCCCCTCTTTTCTTAGAATTCTCCTCCCTTCACTTCGAAAATTTTGGGCTGTCACAAAACGCACTAAGCATGCTTTCCGGTTGTAAACAAACAAAATAATGGCAACTATAGTATTTTCTTTCTGAGACGTTCACTGCATGCGTCAGGTTGTTTTTCTCAAAATGCCACATCCCAAAGGAGGAAAACGTTGAATGCATCTGCAGAATTTGATGGAAGCAACAACAAAAAATAATTCCAAAAAAACTGGAACTAGTGATCCAGAGATAAGTGTCTTGCGGGAAAGAATCAAAGCTCTGAATTTTCCTGGCAAATATTGTGTGATGTTGATGATTGTAAATGTGTGCAAGCTGAGCAAATCTCTAGCAGATGTATCTTGTCCGGACTGCAGGGAGAAGTGCCCTTTCTATAGTATTTGTGTACGTGAGAATATGGGCTTCTCATCACAGGTAAGTGATTGTTCATGCTTTGATGCAATCTGTTAATGATTTCGCAGATTCTGTACAAGATTAAATAAAATACTTATATGTTTTTACTATATATTTTTTTGTGTAAGACATGAAGGTGAGTAGGATGATTGGGTATGACATTTCCATTAGTTCCCCAGGCAAGTGCCTCAAGGTGGGGGGGAAAGGATAGAGGACTTCTGGGTGTTGCTTTTTGAATAAATCTTTTACAATTGTGCTTTGTCAAAATATTGTCATGCATGTAAACTTGCAGAGGTAAGAGGGTTATCAGCAGCTGAACTAGCTGCTTGGAAAGAAAAGCATGCCCCAGACTGCTGTAAGAATCATTCTCTTTCAAGCAAAGCTATGGAGGCAGCCAAAATTGTGTGGGGGAGGTCTGTAAATAAATTTGTTTTTGTTATATGGAGATGCTTTCTGATGGTGACTCCTCAGCATACAAGGCAGTTTGTGATCTAAACACATAACCTGATTATGAACAAAAAAAAAAAAAAAAAAAAAAAAAAACCCAAAAAACAAAAAACAAACAAAACCCCAAAAAACAGAAGCTTATTTTGACATAACCTCATGCATTTTGAACTTCACAAATAACAACCGACCCTCTACATACGAAACAATTTCCTGTGCCTGTGTGGGTGAGTGCAAAGGGGCCATTCAAGTGTTCTTAAAAGAAAAGAAAAAAAAATGTTGGAAGACTCAAGAGAATATAGATGCTTTTTCTGCAAATGAAGTTGAGTTGTCAAATAATTGAAGTTGGACAAGGACTCAGAAGACCCAGCATCTGTCCTTACTTGAAGTTGGACAAGGCCTGAGAAGCCCCAGAATCTTTCCTTAATTGAAGTTGGACAAGGACTCAGAAGACCCAGCATCTGTTTGAAACTGGGGGTGGGGGTGGGGGTGGGGGAAAGAGAGATAGAGATATCGCCCTCATCTGTAAACTTGATGGAAGTGAGGACGTAAGAAAAGCGTTCTTGATCAAAAGGTTCACTGAACCACAGGTGTATGGGGAAAATAACTTATTGGATTTATTACCATGCCAGTCTTCGAGGGAGACAGACTGAAGCGAATCTTGTAAGAAGATATTTGGGAACCAAATTAATCCCTTGCCTAGTCAAGGTATGGAATAATTTTTTTTATATTACTTTTATTTAGCTTATTTTTATTTATCTCCATATCTGTGTGTCATGAACCGGCCTGGTTCAAGGCCAGAACAACAGCCGAAGTGGGTGTAAGTAATTATAGGCAGGCGGGGCTCAGTAAAAGCGGACGGTGGGGGAAAGAGTTCGAAACTGCAAGAGCGTGTTGTCTTGCGTCTCGTGCCATGTTACTGCTTATACATGTTGCTATTGTTGTGAACACCTTTATGATTTTGTGTTCAGTGATGTATTTTACAATGCGAATTTATGCTAGCTAACTTGTTTGATGACCAGAACGTATAATTACTGTTTACTTAATAATTGTTGATTTGACATCGGTGAACACCGATTGTTGCATTGTAAACAGGTTGCAAGTGCCCAGCAAGTAGTTAGAACAGAATAGGTGAGCATAGCAGCTGTAGGGTCTATAGAGGTAGTTAAGATGGATAGGGACCTCTGTTTAACGCCCCGTGAAAAGGAGAAGGAAGTGAGGGAAGCCGGCGAAGGGCGCAGGCTAGTATGGGGACAATTTATGGGCGTATGTAGACAGAGAAATGGACAAATGGAGGAAAGACAAAAAAGAGGAGGATAGAGCCGAGCGCGAACGCGAGAAAGAGAGAGAATTTCAGAGAGAAATGCGCTGACTAGGCACAGGAACAAGCGAGGTCAGGTTAAGCGATAGTGAGTCAGACGGGGAAGGTAACTCCAGTAGGTCCAGAGGCCGGGGGTGGGGCTACAGGCTTAACATCACTCCCTTTGATGAGAAAAAGGGCGATATAGAGGATTATATCGACTTGTTTGAAAGGTTAGCAAAAGCAAACCACCTCCCTGAGAGGGATTGGGCTCTCCAACTTACAGCCCTACTGCAAGGTTCGGCCAAAGAGGTGTGCAGGGGTTTGTCAGATGAGGAAGCCCAGGACTTCCCCACCCTTAAGGTCAGGGGTACACTCTAAATATTCAACTCAATATTTTAAATACCTATAAGGGTTTTTAAATATAGAGTAACAAAATAAAATTAAAATAGCACTTTAGAACTGTCTTTTGAGTACCTAGAGTGAAAATTGTGACTTTGATCGACGCTTTTGTTTCAAAACGTACAAGTATTTTAAAAGCTACTTGACACAATACCATAAGTCATATACCAAATCTTTTGGGTTCATTGTAAACTAGAGGCACTGATATAAATGATGATGAAGCATCATTTTGATATCTCAAGATTTCTAGGAGATATAAGAAATCAAACATGGTACCCCCCACTCAAGGTGAATGAGGCAATTAAAAATTTTGAAAAGTGTTAATTTCATCACAAGCAATGTTTCAATCATAATCTTTTTCCATCATCATATAGCTTATCCATTTATAAACACTACTGCAAAATTTGAGTGCTGTAGCACAAGCCTATCTTGAGAAAGTGCTTTTATAGTTAACAACTGGTTGTCAAAAAAAGGCAAACAGAGAAATTCATGTTTAAAGATTTAAAATAAATATATCTTGCATCAAATCATTTTTGAAAAACATATTTAAGTGTTTATATGCTACACTTGACATCCTATTTTATAATTAAAGTCTATTCTAGCATGCAAGGACTATAAATTTCACGCTAACAGCTTTTGGAAACCATTAGCTTATGTTCTTTTCTTTGTTTTCAGTGTCTATGTTGGAAAATAATGCCTTATGATTTGCTTGCCTACATTAGATTAAACACTGTTTTACTTACATTCCATGCAAACTCATTTATTTTAATTGTCTGTTATTCATCGTCACATTATTGATAAGAAGTAGACATTTTTGATCCCCACATAACCTAATTTATTGAAAATTCCACCAGATACTGACGCATCTGTTTAGTTTTCATTTCTAAGTAGTAATAGGGAACAAATATTTATAGAAAACAAATGATTATCGGAAAACTTGTATAATTTGTTCTGTCACTAAAACAGGATGAGGAAAAAGATCCAGAAATATTTAATATAATCGTAAAATAAGTGTACTTATTGCGTGAAAAAAAGGGGGGGGGGGGAGGAGAGAGAGAGGAATGAACGAAAGCATTTATGGATTCGCTAAATAAAATTGTCGGTATGTCGCAGTTCTCCGTTTCATTATTATAATAAAAACTTTGCAAAGCGTGAACTTGTAAACATACAGAAGATTTTTTTACTATCGGAATTTCGTTAAATCGTAAGGAACGGACGTTACTTGAACATCAACGTCATGTCCTTTCGGCACGTGGTATTTCCAAACGCTCGTTTTATTTCGCTGTGAAGTCGCTGCATTTCGCTTTTTACAGCTTCTGAGAATATTTCTCACACCAAGATTTATTCTTTTCACTCATAAATTAGACGATATTCAGTGACCTATGCATCGAACGAAACAGAGTTGGAATGAATCAACAAATGTCAGCCCTTTTGGAGATGACGGAAGTGCTTATTGTTAGGGTTACGAACCAATCGGATCACGTTTGAATGTTTTCACCGGAAACCACGATATAAGCCAATGGCAGTTGACGATACGAAAAAGGGTGACCTGGTTTGGTTAAAAATAGCTTGAAAGCTATTAGTAGCATTGGCCTTTGACTTGAATAGTGAGCTAGGGGAGAGAATGCCGGTTCAAACGGTATACAACATGTCGGCCTTTGTTGCATGCGTAACCAAGGCTCAAACAAGAGCCATTTTCGGTATCAGCACGAGGCTTGGAGATAAAATTAGTTAGGTCAGGTGTGATAAATGATTTTATTTAGCATCAAAGCATACATTTTTCAACAAAAACACCCCGGAATCTGTTTTATTATATGTTAAAGTATGCAAATACGGTGTTATCTTGAATTTGACCGAGACACCCCAAAACCGCTATTTTCTTGAGGCGCCCCTGACCTTAAGAAAGTGTTATACAAACGCTATGAGCTAACAGCCCGTTCTTACCGCGATAAGTTCAGGAAATCGAAATCCCTCTACATTTCATCACACTGTAAAGGAATGGTGTCAAATGATATTGGGCTAGAAGTGATGATGGTGCAAATTATTTTGTGGTTGTTGCAATAGTGATAAGTTCGATACGAATATTCATTAGACAATAAGCATTTCTCGTATCCTTACTATTCCTGGTCATGTGTTGGCGAGTGAGTTCTTACTTCTGCGGTCTGGTAGCAGATACGCTGTACCAGTATCTCGAACGAACCTGTGAGGAGAAAAAAAAAAGGATCTATAGGAAAAAGTAAGACGACTGGAAGAGCATCACCAACAGCTTGGTGTATATGCCTAGTTGACACTAGCCGTGCCTGGTTTTTGTGGATATTGAAGCACTGAATTGTGGATATTGTCGCCAGCCAGGTGTTTCTGTCGAGTTAGCACCTGTGGTTCTGGGACACTAAACTGTATTGTTGACAGTCAGGTGTGTCAGACTAGGCAGCACCCACTGTTTGGAAGTTTCAAGCGTGGAAGGATATTCAAGGAAAGTTATTCTAGGAAGTTTAGATGTGTGTGTCTGTACGCTTGAACATCTCTGGACAACATCCGAGCCATAAGTTAAATTTTGTTATCCTTTTCGAGAAACATTTGATTAATAACAAGGAGGGTTTAATCACTCCTGACATTAATATATTTTGGACAAGGCTTGTTTATATATTGATGGTTATGTAAGAGTTATCACCCTTCCCATTTAATAAATACAAGCTCCAACATAATAGAGGAGAAAGACCATGTACAAATCTTTGTGATATGTTGTAAGAAAGAACACGCGAGGGACGGAGTGTGTTGACAGTGCCATGTGTGTATCCGCCCCCAAAAGTCTGCTACCATTAACATTATTATTAGATTGAGACCGCAGTACTCGGATAAGACACGGGCATAATAGTGCATAAAAGCCAATTAAATGAGAGAAACGCCAAACTTAGACACTTCTGTGCATAAAAGCCAGTTTTGACAAGGGGGGGGGGGAAACCCCCCATACATTGTTGACAGCTGATTTGTCTTGTTGCGTAGGAATGAGCTCAAACTCATGAGGAAAATGCACTCCACATAGCGATTTTCAAACATGTTCCAATCCTTAATTTGTATTGTCAAGAGAAGCGGGAAACTGTGATCATCCCTCAGGTTACAATTCCATCACAAGTTAACAATTAAATGAGAGAAACACCAAACTTAAACACTTCAGTGCAAAGCAAACTGCCACAGCTGAATGTTTCAAAAACATGAGAAGTCTGCTTTCACAAATTTTTTTTGGAAGTTCCCCTGGGGAGTAATTTACATCTGAGCAAGTCTGATGCTGAACTCAAGATGCAGATGGAAATTTAAAAGAGAGAGAGAAAAAAGAAAAACAAATCAACCCTGCACATTTTTAACTGTCACATTTTGCAATGTGAAGATACTCAAGAAACACTAACACAAAAAAGTTCAAGCTTATCTTAACTAATGTGTGTGGAAAAATCAATATTTTTTATGTGGAACACAAACCTTTAAGACTAAGAGCATGGAGGCAGCTGCTGTACTTCTTAAAAGGAATCGCAAAAACCAATAGTTCAATTTCCGCCACTGTTTTAAAAATACATATATGTAAAGAAAAAAATGACCAGACCTAATAGCTATAAATTGCAAATACACAAATTGTTACACTGCGTATTTTGTCACACACTTATTTCAAAACTATTTTACAAGAAAATTATAAAATGAAAAAGGTTTTTAATCTTTTCTTGGAGCCTAGGTCGTTGACATAGTCTAGATCCTGCAGTCTTGAGTATCAATGGCTAAAGGACTTGCACATGCCATTTTGCCCCATCATGAACTGTTTATATTGGCAATGCTGGTTAAAATTATACAAAATTATGCTAAAGACCTCATCATAGCAAATCAGCAAAAATGTTTCTTTCAGCTTTGCCTTCTGTAAAAGAAGTCCTTTGAGTTGGAAGATAAAGCAAATACATTGTCAGTAAGTACCTGTAACCACCATTATCTTCACTGTGAGCGATTATCTTCACCTTGATGCTTGGCACAAAGCAGACTGTTATAATATGGCATACCTTTTCTGGTTTCAGCCCAAGACCTTGCTGGCAGTGACATCATTTGGCAACATCTGTAAGACAACAAACAAACTATAACCACCATATACAAAATGAATGTTAAATAATACAGTGATCCCTCACCTGTTGCAGGAGTTACGTTCCAGACACCGCCCACGAAGTAGAGGTGCTATATTTATAAATGTTTCAGGTTTATAAACCCTTCCAACTCTCTTATTATTAATCTCACATTGGCAAACTTGCACAAGCGGTAGTGGCTACAATCCTTAAATTCCATTGTGTACAATATAATATTTATCTGCTGATGAAATACCTGTACATAATGTATTTTATTTTGATGTCTAAAAGTAACATTATTTAAGTACATAATACCTATATGCCACAAAATCCTGTGATATAGAATAAGATGTATTTGGAAAAAACCAATACATCAAGGCACGGTAATTAAAGCCAGTCCTGATATTAACAATTTGCTAATAAAATGTATTTTAAAAATACATACTGTGCAACCTGAATTGGTGTGCTGCATTATACAGCTTCTTGTAACTCATAGTGGGATCAAAGGCGGGCGTCATAAGATACCTTCTTTTAAGTCCTGTTTTGCTAGACTTCATCCATGCATAATGAATACCAATGCAGACCTGTTGAAATATACAGCAATTCATAATAATATTTTCCCCCATCTATCTTAGCCTCCGAATATTGGAATATTTGTCTTTGTAAAGGCACTGCTTGACTTCTGAAAGTGACTTTAACACAGCTTATAAAAGCAAATGTTGAGTGAATATCTTCAAAATTCTAAAACAAAACTTTTCAATAATTATGGTCAAGTGTATCTGAAGTGACGCTAAACATCAAAAGTATGACTTTTTCTTCTTTTAACGACACAAAGAGAATGTGGGGTAGGGGGCATGATAGAAAAACGCAAATTAAGGTGTAGACTGGAAAATTATAGTCAAACTGTCTAAGGCACTACGTGCTGTTACTGCAAACACGTGCAACTAAGACTAATTATAGAACGTTTTCTTACCAGACACTTAACGGGACAATGATATATATAGCGACGAAGTGTTTTAACTTTTAATTAAAGTTTACCTGAGCATCAATCGAGTAATAGTTCTTGCTGCAGACGACTCTAGGCTCTTCGGAAATTTAATTCGTATGCATGTCTTCAGAATGACGCTCAATCCCAGATATGCAATTTGAAGGCGACTCTTATTTTATCACCCATTATTTCCAGAAAATCCTGCTGACATAATCGGAATGTTTGATACAGTTGTTCGTTGTCCAAAGCATCGAATGGGTTTGTCTAGTTCCGAAATATTCTGCAAAAATCGTTCTTTTGCATTAAGGACCATGAAGACCACAGCAGCCATGTTAAACAAGCGTCCCGCGTGTCGTGCTCAACAGGTTGAAAGTAATCTCGTGATTTCGGCCGCAGCTCTCCGCTTTTCTGTTTTGTTTGCTGATCACTTTTAGGCTTGCAGTGCTCCACTCATGCAGGACTAGAATCTATAATGTCCACACAACCCCACCCGATCTTTCCACATGCATATGGCGTCTTGTTTGATACAACGTGACGCTGAAAGAATCCCAGAAGGCCTTGCAGGGGCGGGAACAGCCCTTGACCCGACCAATGGCCATCGCCCGTACTTCCACGCGCTGAATTCGTATTTGAAAATCGTTGACCCACTTCTTGGCCTAGTTGAAATCCTATAAATGTCAGACGCGCGATAAAAAGCGAAATCCCTATTAAGGAGAGAACAAAATAGTAGTGTATTTTATGAAAACTAGAACCACAGACGAATATTATTCAATATCATTGTAGATCTCCAAAACGAACTGAAAATGCATATTTACGGACATTTATAAGACTTTATCCCATTAGGCAATTTTTTGTTTCCCCGAGCTTTTTGAAGCATAAATAATAAGGAACTACTTCTCATCATTTAAAAACCGTTTCCGTACGAAAACCACATTCAAAAGGTTGTTTAATACAATGACTTCGACATACTGTTGTTAACCTTAACCTATGGCTGTCTTCACGACCTTGCGCCTGCCTATCTGCAAGAACTCATTCGCTGTTACCAACCCCAGCGGAACCTTCGTTCAGCAGCACACTTCAGACTTGAACGACCGAGTGTTCAGTCAGGGAATGCTAATAAGAAGACTGCGGGTTTCAGATCCTTCTCCAATGTAGCCCCGCTTTTGTGGAACTCGCTTCCCCTCTCGACCAAGGAGTCTGATAGTATTGGATCTTTCAAGAAAAATCTGAAGACTCACTTGTTTAAACTTTTTTGAAGTTTTCATTTGACCTGCAGTTTGGTGGCTGCTGGGATCACCGCGCATTGAGCGCATCTTTGTGATGCGGATACTGGCGCGCTATAAAACTACATCATCATCATCATCATACTGGCGACAGCAACAGCCACACACATATGGCAGCCACAATGATGCAGACCTTCATATTTCCCTTCTTGCTTCTAACACAACTACATGTATATAGATTTGAAAGTTTTCTGAGAATTCTCGATGAAGCACAAAGTGTATTAATTTTATGGACTGATGTCTGTATGCCGAGACTCACTCTCGGCCTCTTGCGAAGCGATACGCGGTCAGCTTCCCGTATGGAGCCTCGTTCTAAAAAAATCGTCTGCAAGCTGTCCAGGGATATTAGTTCGTGGTGTGAGCAATGGGACTGCGTCCCTGTTTCCTGTCCAGTAAACTGATGAGTACTGACATCACAAAAGGACAACTTGCCTTGAGGTCAATACAGTTCACTGAAATACTTGCTACAACAAACACTGTGGCCACATTTAACAGCCATTGTCTTTAACCTCAGTTATTCTGAGTGTAAAAAGGAGAATCCACTAAATTATGTTTGAAAAAAAATCCAAGCGAACTGGTTTTTAAAAATCTTTGCACATGAAAAAAATATTAACTTATAACTTCATTTTACAACGCAAAAATGCTTTAATTTATATAATATAGAGAATAAAAACTGGTCAAAATAATTCTGGCAAAATTAAACCATAAAAACTATTTGCTCTCACAATCATATATAATATATGGATTTTACAGGAGTTTTCAAAGGCTGCATGGGGAGGGCAAAAACAGAGAGGAAAAAAACAATATTCGATAACGAATATTTGTCTTTACTTATCATACCTAACTCTTCTTCGCATGTCTGTGCGTTTCTAGGAGGTTGGGGGGTGGGAAAGTGGAACAGTTTTTGTTCATTCTACATTGATTCTCACAGACACGCGCTGACATTGTTTGGTATCACAACCTTTTAAATCCTCTCTAAACCTTCTGTCTCTGACTTCCTGCTCCACTAGAAAGAAGACACGATTCTCCCCTGAGGGAGGGGCACACAGATGTGTCTACCCGAAATCAGCAAATCTACAGGTTATTAGTGAAATTACTCCTAGATATTGAAGTAAAGTTCAAATAACTCACTTTACAACATTTAATCTTTGTATATTATACCTAGTTTGTTCTTCAGATATACTGTGCATTTGTTTTGCAGTGTAGTGCATTGTTATTAATTAAATAATTTGTGCTAAACATTTTTGGACATTGTACTCACCATTGTTACAAATCCACATTAATGACTAGTGGGGTAAGCGTTGATACACTCGAAGGAGTTGTGTTAAACTATCTTCTGTCTGGACTCGAACCACAAGACAGGTTTACACGAGGCTGGTCAAACCTCTCTTCTGTCCTTTTGCTCAATTCTCAATTTAATTAACTCTTAATCATCAAAATAACATGACAATAATGGACGTTTATTAATCACTACATTTTTTCACATGAAGTGTAAATACAAACGTTACATAGGTACATCCTGTGCACCTGTAAAAGATCGACCTCTGTGTTTTAACAGCTCGTGCAAGTATTGAGCTACAAATTCTTGCAAGACTGAGGACAATGAAATGCGGAGAAATAAAAATTTGTCATAACTTTTTCCGATATAATTCCGTACGTTTCAGTGTATCCCCGCAATGGGTGGGGTAGCGGAACAAAATCGATCGAATTTTCTGGGATGAGCCCGACTTTATTTAATTTTCCAGCGAACAAATTGAGCATCAACCATAGGTGCAGGCAATTACTCTGAATGTGTATGACCCGTCACCTCCCAACTTATTTCGGGGATAATTTTAGTTCCATTTTGAATGTGATGTTATTTTGGAGTCCCCGGAACACACAAAAAGTTTTCCTGCAAATTCTCTTGGTTGCAGAAAATATTACCGACCATGTACAACACCACTTCTGACAGCTCCAACTTTTCTCTATGGAACAGCGCTCACGACATCAAGTCTTTCAACGAGTACATAGTGACGATGTTGGTCTTACATTGTGTCGTCAAGCCTGTCGTTGTTGTCGTCGGCGTGCCATCCAACATCATCAGCTGTGTGGTGTTCTGGCGCCAGGGACTTGGGGACCGCATGAACGTGTGTCTCTTGGCGCTGTCACTGGTGGACCTGTGTCTCCTGCTGGTGTCTGTGGTATTCACTGTTGGTTATTATTTAGAACAAATTGATTCTGTCAATTATTCGGGTCTCTACGCTTTTCTTTTAGCATTCCTGTATGGAGTAAACCAGGGATTTCGAAGTGCATCCGGTTGCATCACTATGGTGATAGCCGTCGAGCGGTGTCTATGCGTTCAGTTCCCTTTGAAGGCGGCTAATTTGCTCAGTAGTTATATCATGATAGTGATCATGGTTTGCATTGTTTGTTTTACACAGCTGGGCTTTTTCACTGCACCTGCAGCATCTGTAATGGTTGAAGTGACCAATGGCTCTTCAAAGTTTGTTACTACCTTGTCTGAGTTTTATATTAACAATCAAGTACTATGTGATATATTAGAAGGCATCGTGATGATGAGTGTGTTACCTCTAACAACATTTCTAGTCACGTGTCTGTCGACCTGTCTGACCGTGGTCAAGCTGAGAGCCGCTATGACGTGGCGAGGTCAGGTAAGCAGCAGTAGCAGCGATAAAGGTCAAGGCCAGCAAATGGCACTGACCAAGATGCTTGTAGTAGTGTCCTGTGTCTACATCCTCACCACCATACCATGGGTCATCTTTTACATGGCGGTATTGATGGTAGAAGATTTCTCATCGCAGGGTCAGTACAATAATGTTTACTGGACATCAGCAGTGATAGCCAATCACCTGGCTTACATCAACAGCTCGATAAGTTTTTATATCTACCTCAGAAGGTCAACTCGCTTTAGAAGAGATGTTTATACTTTATTCCGCTGTTCATCCATAAATCGAGATAATAAAGCATTAAATTGTTCTCAGAAACAATAATGTTCCAATTTAAATGATTATGAGCAGAAGAGTTTCGTGAACACTCTTCCCTTAAGCTACACTGTTTCTGTTTAGTTCTAATTTACAGAATAAATAAGAGGAAAAAAAATAAAAGATAGAGACTTTTCGTGAGCAAAATGTCAAAGAAGCTATTTACGAAAAATAAAACTGCTGCAAAAAAGTTGTAGGAAATAAAAGTCAATCTCTTTTACAGACAAATTTTGCATTATCCTCGACATAGCTAGAAATTTCTTAAACAGCCTCGGGAGTTACTTCTTCCTGTTTCTCTATGCTATGATAATAATCTTTGTCATTATTGAAGCTAGTCATTATCAGACGAGCAGATCACCCCCCCCCCAAGGGGTTAAGGACGCAGGGAATGATACAAGTTTGTAAAGGTGGAGGTATTCTTGACAATGTACTATCTGTGCTCCACTCGTTTACGAATCACATTTATTTTATTAAAATCTGTATTCTACGTTTCTTTGAGCAATGCAAATACTTCTACATGTTTTTAAGATTTATTGTTGGAAGAGGCCTTGAAAAACAGATGGATCTGATTTTTCCCATTGAACACCCTCTAAAAACGCTTTAGTGTGGAGGACGAAAGCCCAAACCAATAAATATACCGATTCGAAAGTTATTGTTAATGAGGCAAGATATATGTTGTTGGTGATTAAACGGAAACTAAAGGTGATGTGCAATTTACTACCTCCGTTATGGATTTATATAAAATCATGCTGAATGCCAACATAACAGCATTGCAATGAGTTTTGTTGTGCCAGTACTATGACACTGGAGTTATCTAGAGAGAACAGTTTCGTAGTCTAATTATTTCCCTTTTCTCCATAAAACCAATGTGTTCAGCAAACTTTTTGCAATGTTTCATCGCTTGTGAGTCGAGAATATTCTCGCCCTTGCTCTCAATGACAAGTACTTGTTTTCCATTGTCATCACTAGATGTCGCGACATGAACTGAATCCCAGGCGCGAATAAATAAATGTCTTCAGTTCAGGAAATACACGCCTTTCTAGATGTTATCCTCCCTTCCTTTGTTGAGATAACGTCCAGGTGATAATATGACAAGACAGTGAGAGGAGTCATGGTTTGTTAGTCCTACATAAATGATCTCTCACTATATCTAGGATTATATGGCTGGCTTAGTTTCAGCAAGTCTTGCTTTGAACCGACTTATTCTTTATCTTTATCTAACAGCTCATCAGAGTTGAGGCGGTTTCGAATCTCCTTTAGGGTAACTTTACTTGATGTAGACTTATGGTCCAGTTGCCTTGGGAAGAAGGCTACTTTCGCATTAAAAGAAGTAAATGTATGCTTTTTATACCTTATTTTATTTATATTTTCTATACGATAAGAGAGGCTTAAAGGGTAACTCGTCCAAGACCAGGTAGGCAGTTTTACACTGGTTGTGCCCCCTGTCGTCTATACCATCGGTGGGCAGAGTCCTCGGTGTGACGACCAAGCAGCGACTGACCCTTACAGGTCTCAACAACACCTCACGATGGCGGTTTCTTCTATAACCCACGTTACCCTCACAGTGACCTCATGCTGACGTCTCCTTGACCCCACATTGTCTTCATTGTTTGCTGGTCCGTCTATAAACAGAAAAAAACTAGCCTTATAAACATCTAGCTCTAAAATCATCTACCTGCAACTTTAAATACTGAGGTCATTCAGTGATAACTACTGACTGGGTAAAACCAAATAAAGGTAGGACATTTTAGAAAACGGTTAAAGGCCAGTTTCTGTGACGTCACTAGTGTACACCACGAGGCATATCCACATGAATGTGTGCCTTGAATCTTTCGCATTCCAGTTTGGTTACGGGGAGAATATGAACTTAAAACAGTCAAAGAATTCAAAGAAAGAAACTTTGCATTAGAAAGCTAAAGTTAAAATGTTAAATTCTCAGTGGGAACTATTGGTCTCCAAACACTCATCAAGAAACAAAGCAAGGTATCAAGCAGCATTATGCCTAAAATGTTAAGCTGACAAACAGCACTAAAAATGCAATTTCGTAGACTTGAACAAGTCTGAAGGCCTTTTTGCTACGTAAATAAGTTAAACATTAACTGGAGTAGTTTAGTATATAAGAAGGTTTGAGTAACTGAGTAATTGAGACAGTTCACAAAGAAGGTACCTGTCCCGTCCAACCAAATGCCACTTCCCCCCCACCAAACATCAGCAGATGTTTATCAATGTTGTATCTTCCTCAATCTGAATCTCAATTCAGCAAAGTTTAATAGAAAACAATCTGACAGACAAAGAAACTTTAAACTTTCTTGAATCATCCTTCAAAGAAAACATTCTTTGACACTTTCAGCATGACTGTGCCTGGGTGGCTGTGGTTCCTGTTCGCTGGTTCCTTTTTGTTTGGGGGGGAGGATGGGTATGAGCAGTGACTGTGTCCAGTTCATTGACCCTTCTTTGTGTCTCCATACTGTTGTCAAGGCCAGGTGACTTTCCTCCTTCTGTCTTCATACTGTTGTTTCCACCTCACTAACTTTAGAACCTCAAGTATACTGTTGTATGTCCCTGTACTACAGGTAAGGCTTGTGATAACTGAGATGCATGTCATTGTATTCTAGTATTTGATTACTCCAAGGTTGAAAGGAAAAGATTAATATCTGATTTTAAATATTATAATGTAATTAATTATAATAAACTCATCTGATCGAACAAAAATCATGGACTGAGGAACTAATCCCATTCATATAATTACAGTGATACCTCGGTTCTCGAACATAATTCGTTCCGGGAGGACGGTCGAGAACCAAATTGTTCGAGAACCGAAGCAATGAAACCCAAAGGAAATAATGGAAACTGGATTAATTCGTTCCAAGCCCCAGAAAATGCCTATTTACTGGCCTAATTTGTATATAATATGTAGAAAAACATGAGTCTCAACAAGAAATAAGAAATAAAAGTGTATTTATTAAAAAAAAAAATGTACTGTACAGTACAGTACAGTAAATTGTGTTTCATTTACTGTACCTGTACCAAACTTTATGGCAGGAGGGAATGAATGTGGAGGGAGGAGGGAAGAGGGAAGAGGGATGGTTATTGTTTTGAAGGGGAGTCCTCTTCAATAAAAACAGAGGGTAACTGCTCTTCGGGTGTTTCTGTTCTCTGTATCTTTTGCTGAGGAGAATCAGAATCTTGCTCTGCAGTTGCTTGTCTGATTTCTTTACGGAAGAATTTGTCAATTGTTTGCTGTTTTTTTCTCCTTTGCAAAATTTTGCAGAAAGTGGACATAACATTGTCATTAAAAATGTTAACTGCTCTATTTGCTACCACTTTATCAGGGTGATGTTGTTCAACAAAATTTGCGATTTCTGCCCATTTTGCACACATTTCATGACTCTCTCCACAAAAACGTGATTCTCTCTCTCTCTGCACTCACACTGATGACGCAAGCAAGGCGCGCTGGGCTGAATGAACGCCATTCGGCTCAACTCGGCTCATCTCGGACGTTCCGATGTTCGAGTTCCAAATATTTGTTCGGATTCCAAGACAAAATTTTCTCGAATTTCCTGGTCGAATACCGATTTGGTCGAAAGTCAAGGCGTTCGAGAACCGAGGTATCACTGTATTTGTGACAGTTTTGAGAAGTAAATACATTCACTGATTTAAACTGTGTTTATGTTGTACGAATATTAATATCATTGCCATCTCCTAACATTCGTCTGATTGAGCTTTCCTGTTGTTGTGCTAGATTTTGTTGTTGTTAAACAATGCTTACTTTATTTAACATTCATTCAAGCTCTAGACGAGGAGGTGATGTGGGCTGCTTTGTGAGTATTTTGTGAACTTTGAATGGAAGAATAAATAAATAAATCAAAATGAGTGTCAATGTTAACAGTCACAACAGACATACAAAGTACCGATATGCAACATATGCAACATCGATATTTTAACTACTTATGATGATACTTTGAACTTTCAAATTGTGGAAACACTTCTAAAAAATTGAAGTTACAAGCAAATGGAAAGAAAGCTTGTACTATTCCAGTACTTCCTGCACCTTGGTATATTTCTTTGACTTTCTCACTTATTTTCTGTGTCTGATTGTCTATAGAGAAGCTACTAACTCTAGTCAAGATTCACAATGTTGTGTGGTTCGAGCGTGTCGAAGTAGTAACAGTAGTCACACCTCGAAATTGTTTCCCCTACCCCAATAAAAATAAATAAATAATTAAGCAAACTCAACTCTTTCAGTTCAAACACTGTCTGAAATGTGGGCTGCTCTTACAACATTTGTTGACATCCATTGTAACATGCATACATTGTCAGTTGTATTAAATCCATCATTATTATCATCATCATCGTAGTTTGCAAGTTTGCACACCTGATATTTTACGATGTTGTAAAGGAGATGCTCTGCAGTGGGACAAAGAATGTGGGGGTTACATTATTTCTCTTTAAAAATTATGTCCTAACTTAAGTGATTTTTGTTTTTGCTTGACATCATCTTGAATCTCGTCTATTTATATGTGTGTTCATGCGGAAAACGTTGAAGGATTTTAGTAGAATGTTGTGTTTAATAAAAGAAATTACACGGGACTCTTTTTTTTGCTTCCACGAAGTCTCGTTCTCCGTCACGTGACCCTATGACGTGTGGTTTCCATAGTGAGAACCATGCCTCGAGAATGTGCTGCACCCGATTGCCACAAAAAGATGGAAAAAGATTCAAAATTTTCTTTTCATCTGTTTCCGATAGACAGAGTCTTACAAGTCTTACACACTGAGTGCGTCATACGAATAAACAAACGTCAAATATTCGCAATGACCACAAACACTTCCTGTGTGTGTGACGTCATAAGGAGACTGACGTCATAAGGAGACTGACGTCATAAGGAGACTCCTCTGCTTGACCATCTCGGGAAGATATCGCGATTACACGGCGGAAGGACACAAGGGTCGATTTCACTGGATTTTTTCAATTTTTATAAACATCGGCAACCGAAATAGTGCTAACAAGTGGTAATTAAGTGAGAAACGAATCCTTTATTTCTCCTGTATTGCTCTCGTGCTCTGTCGTTGTAACTAAATATATTTTTGAAACGTTTGACCGTCGCCACAGCCTTATCAAAAGCCTTGAGTATCTCTTTAACATTTGTCGGGTGGAGTGTATGGTGGTATATGTGCGCTTTTCTTCCGCTGGAATGCATGGGATTTATTTTATATCAGAGAGTCCGGGTTACATTAGAGCTTTATTTAGAATCTATTTCTTTTCCCTTCATCAACCTCCTTACACCTCTCACTCATCAGTGGCGTAGGAAGATGCTCGGCTTTGTGAGAGGAGGAGGTAGGGCAAACTTCATGCTGACAGTCAACGACATTCACATTCTTGCCTCTTTAGTATTTTTCTTGAGGGGGTGGTTGTCCCCATTGCCATGTCCCCTGTTTCTACGCAACTGCTCACACAGCATCTCACAAAAAGTGTAATTCACAAATCATACATGTCTCTCACTTTTATTGATTTGTTTACTGGATTTTTCAATGACATTGTTACTTTTCGACACAAGAGGAGAAGAGGATTGTCTTTAAAAACATTGAAAAGACCCCTCTCCTGTTTTGGAATACTTTGCATGCAGGCTAACTGTTGAATTTGACAAAACCAACAAGCCTTTCAGAGGCCTATGGTCAACAACCTGGAGAAGCTTCTCTGCGTTCTTTGGCGACCGGGCTGAAACCTGGAGAAGCTTCTCTGCGTTCTTTGGCGACCGGGCTGAAACCTGGAGAAGCTTCTCTGCGTTCTTTGGCTGCCCAGTTCCCACCTGGAGAGGCCTCCCTGCGATCTTTTGAACACACCAAAAGAAACTCTTCATAAAGAATATACTCTCTCCATCGGTGGGAGACGTCTTTGAAACATTCACCTCACAGTCGACAATGACCTTACGGTAGTTACTTGCAACAAACATTAAGAACAACAAACTTCAGTGTCAGAATGCAATGATAACAACTCTTACAAGTAAAAAAAAATCTTTCGCATAAACGGAAAAAAGCAGAAATAAACCAGCCTAATAGGATTTCTTTAGAAAAACCTGTATGCAAACGTAGAACAATGAACAGAGCTTATCATAATGGACCTCCATGCTGGCCTTTAGCAAAGGTCGTTATGGAGATCACTGTCAGCTGCTTCAGGTATCAAATCTTCCCGAATATCAGAACAATTCAACTAAACTCATCGTAAAATTCTTACCGTATTCCGCCCTCGCCATGGCTATGCCGACGACAACCAGAATAACAAAAACCTTCATGTTTCGGATTTCACTAATTTTCTGTACCAGTCAGAAGACCTCCGGATTCAGAATGAAGCTCAAAGACCCAACCTACCTTTTTATACATACTTTTTTAATTAGTCTCCTATCTGCGAGAGAATCATCTGATTAATAAACATAGGAAACAGCGCAAAATATACAGGTATCGTGTTAGTTTTTATCTTCTATTTACGACCAAGCTTGTGCTTATTAATTGAACCCTTTGAATAAATTGCTGTTGCGGTAGTCTTATTGAAAATATTTTCAGCTAGCAATATCATTAGAAACTGTTCATATGAAAGAGTCAGTGTTCAGGTAGAAATTAGAATAGATATGTCTCTGGTGTAGGATAGTTAATACTGGACTGTTATTATTTTTATTAAACTGTTCTGTTGTGTCAGAACCACGGAACTTATGACAGTCGGCGCAAATGTAGCTGGTCGAAAAGATTAGTGAAAAATGTTACAGTTTTTCCCAATGAGTATCTTTTTTGGTTCCTTTCGTGGGTAAGGAAAATACTTTTTACAGAAGCGTGATACTGTGTTGACATCAACATCACCTTTTACGTTCACACATCTTTATTCTACAAAATAATCAGGCGCAGGTACTTGACCATAGTAGTATTCATTCATTAACTTGGTTTAGTTTGAATTCTTACAATTAAGCGCGAAGAAACCTTTGGACTCTTGACGAGAATGAATAGTCACGACTTCGGTAGGACTGAGTTAAATAAATGACCGAGAAGTACTTTCTTAAAGCAAGATTATCACCAGGCGTTTCAAATGTTGTAAAATAAGGCATGATGATGATGATGATGATGATGATGATGATGATGATGATGATGATGATGATTGATGATGATGGATGATGATGATGATAATATGTTGTTCGAAAATGATCACAGTAAGAAGAATAAAAGTTTTATTTCCACTCTCAGTAGCAAAAATCAACCTCGGGGCGCGGTCAGGTACCCCAGCTGGTTAGTTAGGAATGATTGTAGAATAAAAACAAAGTAGACTGGAAACACACCTTGTGTCTGTATATTAACAACTCGGTAACTGTTCAGAGCACTTCTGTATTCAGATCTCATCTCGAACACATTGGGTTTTTTTTTCTCTGGATGTGATATTTGTTTACAGGGCTGTCAGCCCGGCTCTGATATAACCATGGTTACTTTGGAAGGGCAAACAGGTGAAATCCTCATGTGAGTTTTTATTATATCGTTACTAAAGCAATAGATGAAAAATACCAAGTTGCATCAGAAATGAGTTTGCTGTCCAAACAATGACTTCTAATTTTGAACAGCAGCTTTTTCATCTGAAGAAACACTCAACCAAATTGCAGGTCTATATCTCTCGTCAATAAAAAGTTTTGTCCTTTTGAAGTGTTTAACAAAAAAATTCATAAAAAAACTAAGCCGATATTGCAAAATGCCCGTCATACGGTTGTAGATCTGTCTTTTATGTAACTATTTCAAACAAAATTTTGAGTCTACTCACAAAATTGACGAAGTTTCGTGTTTTTTAAAATGTTTGTTTGGGCGCCATTTTGGATTGTTTCCCTGCGATGAGAAATCTTCTGCCATCAATAGGATGGAGAGGGAGGAAAAGGTCGTTTGCAGTGGAATGCTGTGCATCAGTGCATGTTAGCTACCTTCTACATTTAACAGCATCAGCAAGTGCATGCATTTTGAAACCATACGAACTGTAGTCAAATTTTGTGACTTGTTATTCCAGGGCGAAACGACTATATAGGGTTTTTTGTTGTTCAATTTGAAGCTGTTGGGACATCCCTGGATCGGCCATTGTTTTTGGATCTCGACGACTATCACTGAAAAATTTGTTTGAGATAACACAAAGCTTTTTCCTTGATTGTGGTTAAACGCTGGCTAACTACACAAACATAATTCCTAGTCATCCACCCCAAGAAAGATTCAATAAGAAGATTCAAAATAAAAATTGACGATATGCTAACAATGGTGAACTGAGCCGTTTGGTGACTAAAAATGGTGAGACAAAGCAAAACAACAATTACAAGAAGTGAAAAGAAGCTGAAATACATTACAATTGAGCCTCATTAAGAAAACAGCCTAAATAAAGCTATAGGCAACAGGGTGCATGGGAACGAAATACAGTTATATAGAGTTTTTTCTCTTCTGCGGCTCTGAAGACACCAATAACAAAATAATATTTAACAGCATCAGTAAGTGCGTGCATTTTGAAACCATACAGACCCTTGTCAAATTGTGTGAATTGTTATTCCAGGGCGAAACGACTATATAGGGTTTTTTTGTTATTCAATTTGCAGCTGTTGGGACATCCTTGGATCGGCAATTGTTTTCGGATCTCGACGACTATCTCTGAAAAATTCGTTTGAGATAACACTTATAAAGCTTTTTCCTTGATTGTGTTTAAACGATGGCTAATAAGGTAGTTATTCACGCTTGACACATGTTTTATTGAAGATCGAGTGTTTTGTAAAGGAGATTTTAACAAATAGAGGTCCTGAAAGTTGTTAGTAAGAAAAAATAGTTTTTTTAAAATCCTAGGACAGTAACAAAGAAAAAGATGACAAAAAAACAAAAAACAAATTAATCTTTTCATTACATCATTACAAGGCTGAACAGTTTATATCAAATGGTCTTAATAACCGTCGGCAGAGTCAACTACCTGAATGTTATTGTTTATATTAATTGGAATTGATTACTAATACTTATTTTAACAAGAACTAATTGAATTAATTAGTATTACTTAATTTTTTGAAAGATATAATGTGAATGTGTATATTAATTATTTATATACTTGCAATAATTAGTCATATTTAGAAATAATGTGAATGTTTATATTAATTAGATATGATACATAAGCCAGATAAACATTTGTCTCAATGAAACACTGGCTTTGCAGAAAGTATAGTGTAATTAAAATGAGAGATAGGCTGTGACTCCCAAAGAGACAGGCACTGGTGACAAAGTTTTGATTTTAAAATGTTAGACGCAGACGGACTATTTTCTTTGTAACACATTTAACATTTGTCGGGTGGAGCGTATGGCGGTAGGGTGTGTTTTTTTTCCGCTGGAATGCATGAGTTGTATTTTATATCAGACATTCCCGGTTACATGAGAGCTTTACTTAGTGTCTATTTCTTTTCCCTTCATCAATCTGCTTACACCTCACACTCACCAGTGGCGTAGGAAAATGCTCGGTTTTGTGGAGAGGAGGTAGGTCAAACTTATGCTGACAGTCAACGACATTCACATTCTTGCCTCTTTAGTATCTTTTTTGACTGGGTGCCTGTCCAAATTGTCCTGTCCCCTGTTCCCACGCCACTGTTCACACAGCATCTCACAAAAAGTGTAATTCACAAATCATACATGTCTCTCACTTTTATTGATTTGTTTACTGGATTTTTCAATGATATTGTTACTTTTCGAGTCGAGATGAGGAGGGATTGTCTACATTTAGCAACTTTACGACTGATTTTTTTTTTATCTAGAAAAGAGCCTTCTCGTGAAGTGAAATACTTTGCATGCAGGCTAATTGTTGCATTTGACAACACCAACAAGCCTGTGCCTTTCGGACGCCTATAGTCCCAACCCTGGAGACGCTTCTCTGCGTTCTTGGGCGACCGGGTAGCGTATCTTTTATTCCTGAAGGTTGGCTTAGAAGGGAAGTGTGCAAGGGCGCTGACTACACGCTTCCGAAGGTTTCCGAAGTTCCGAAGGCTTCCGAAGCTGCTTCATCGTTCAGGAATAAAAGATACGCGACCGGGTACCACCCTGGGGAGGCTTCTCTGCGTTCTTCGGCGTATCGGACCCAACCTGGAGAGGCCTCCCTGCGATCTTTTGAACACACCAAAAGAAAATCTTCTTAAAGAATACACTCTCTCCATCGGTAGACGTATTTCAAACATTCACCTCACAGTCGACAATGACCTTACGGTAGTCACTAGCAACAAACAATAAGAACAACAAACTTCAGTGTCAGAATGCAATGATAACAACTCTTACAAGTAAAAAAAAAAAATCTTTCGCATAAACGGAAAAAAGCAGAAATAAACCAGCCAAATGGGATTTCTTTACAAAAACCTGTATGCAAACGTAGAACAATGAACAGAGCTTATCACGATGGACCCCATTGCTGCCCTTTAGCAAAGGTCGTTGTGGAGATCACTGTCAGCTGCTCCAGGTATCAAATCTTCCCGACCACCAGAACAATTAAACTAAACTCAAAGTAAAATTCTTACCGTATTCCGCACTCGCCATGGCTATGCCGACGACAACCAGAATAACACAAACCTTCATGTTTCAGTTTTCACTAATTTTCTGTACCAGTCAGAAGACTTCAGGATTCAGAATGAAGCTCAAAGACCCAACCTACCTTTTTATACTTTTTTTTTTTTAATTAGTCTCCTATCTGCGAGAAAATCATCCAATCAATAAACACCCGTTTAACAAAGGAAACGGCGCAAAATATACAGGTATCGTGCTACTTTTGATCTTTCTATTTTTATTTAATTACGACCAAGCGTGTGCTTATTAATTGAACCCTTTGAATAAACTGCTGTTGCGGTAGCTTTCTTGAAAATATTTTAGGCTAGCAATATCATTAGAAACTGTTCATATGAAAGAGTCAGTGTTTAGGTAGAAATCTGAATAGATATGTCTCTGGTGTAGGATAGTTAATACTGGACTGTTATTATTTTTATTAAACTGTTCTGTTGTGTCAGAAGCACGGAACTTCTGACAGTCTGTGCAAATGTAGCTGGTCCTAATGATTAGTGACAAATTTTAGTTTTTCACAATGAATATCTTTATTTGTTCCTTTCATCAAATCAAATCAAATCAGACTTTATTGTCTGTCGAGGATACCCAAGACAGAAATTTTTCTTTTGCTCACAAGGGCAGGCATACCTACTCACGCAGACATTTAATACACAGTTAGGTGTAAAGATACATTGTCATGGTAGGTTGGACCTCCGTCAAATGGTCAATGATATTTCAATACTATTATTTATATACTTATATTCCAATACTTATATATCTTGGGTAAGGAAAATACTCTTTAGCGAAGCGCGATACTTCGTTGGCATCAACATCACCTTTTACGTTCACACATCTTTATTCTACAAAATATACAGGCGCAGGTAGTATTTAACATTCATTAATTTGGTTTAGTTGTAATTCTTAAAATTCAGCGCGAAGAAACCTTTGGAGTCTTGACGAGAAGGAAAAGTCACGACTTCGTTAGGATTAAGTTAAATAAATGACCGAGAAGTACTTTCTCAAAGCAAGATTACCACCAGGCGTTTTAAATGTATTATTATTATTAGTCGTTCGAACATGATCAGTATGCTGCTGGTAAGTAAGTATTAAGGAAAGAACTTAGAAAATAAGACTCATCTTCGGCAGTAACAAGAATAATACTTTCATTTCCACTCGGAGCGCGGCCAGGTACACCAGCTGGTTAGTTACGAATGATTGTAGTATAAAAACAAAGTAGACTGGAAACACACCTTGTGTCTGTATAACAGCTCGGTAACTGTTCAGAGCTCTCCTGTATTCAGATCTTATCTCGACCAAATTGTTTTGTTTTTACTTTGGATGTGACATCTGTTTTACAGGGCCGGCAGCCTGGCTGTGATATAGCCATGGTTACTTTGGAAGGCAAAATAGGTGGAATCCTCCTCACGTGAGTGTTTATTACATCGTAACTAAAGCAATAGATAAAAAAAAAAATACCTGTTGACATCAGAAATGAGTTTGCTGTCCAAACAATGACTTCTGATTTTGAACCGCAGCTTCTTCAACTGCTAGACCTTTCCTGCCTAATATTGGTTACATGTTGGTTGATAGATATGAAGCTCGTAATCGCGACTACAGGCAAACAATGTAAAAGAGATCATTTGATATTCAGCTTTCATTTCATCCACTTTTGACATTAAAGATCAAACTGAACGGCTTGCGTTTTTTTAAAATATCAGTAGACATATGCGATATAAAACTAATATGTAAATTTTAGCCTCAAAAACCTTTCCATTAATTAATTATCCGCCAGCAAAGTACGTGATTCGCACTTGGCATCCATTCAGTTTGGTCTTTGACCTGCAATCAAAAGACATGGGACAAAAGAGACAGCTGGATGCAAACGAGTGTCATAAAGACTCTCAAGCAAATGTACTACCTAGTATACATATTGTTTTCACAAAACGAGAGAATTGTTAGCAATTAAAGCCGTTGGTACTTTTTATGTAGTTATTTCTCTGCAATCTTTTGTAGAACCACATATGGTGTTTGTGGCTTTTATTTTTCCCGCAGCAATTTCGACCTACGGCTTTTAGTGTCTCACTGGCTGGAACTTCCACATAATAATTGTTATCAATATTTGTCATCGATGTAGCAGTGCGTCTGTGGGCAGTTCTAGTTGTCCGACATTTAATTAAAAAACTCGCAAACGTAAATGGATTATTCACGTTGTCGGCAACTGTGGTGGGGACACCATTAAGTGCACTTTGTTTGGTAAGTAATGCTGAAAGTAATTATCCACGTCATCAGTGTATTTCTGTAGATTAATAGTCTAAGTTCACTTGTGTTTCTGGTGGTTTGCCTTGTTCTGGCTTTAGGTTTAAAATATGATGATCAACTTACATGTTCCAATGTTAAACATATCACAAAAAATGTATTTGTCTATGTCACAGCAATTAAAACATAAAAAGATGTGAACACCTGAATGCAGAAAAAAGGAAGACGTCGTTTGCTTGTTTTCAGTTTATCCTGACCTCATTCTATTTTATTATTGAATAAGTTTGTAAACTTGATCCAGGTGTCTCCAGTTACAAGCGAAATAGACCGTGGTATCAAACTTTGATGGTAAACAATTGAAACAGTAAAATCCCGCCAAAGTTCTTTATCACGCATATTTGAAAGCATAGAGCCACGACCGAATGTTTACACACAAATTGCTCCTAGTAAAGATAAACCACCTCAACCCCAAACGACTTTAAAAAAAATGGTTACGAGACCTTTTAACCTTTTTAAAATAAAAGTAATTTTCTTTCAAATGTGTGCAAAAATATAATAGTAATAATATTAATTTGGCGCAATATCCCAGGTCGTGGCCAGGCCTTTATGTAGCTTGTCGCTGTCGAGTAATGATTTTGGAGAAGTCAAGCGGAACGGGTTAAAATTTTCTGTTGTTATAACATGGCTGGTAGGTACCTCCGTGTTTCAATCTGACCGGGTGAAACTCCCAGCTGACACTGATCCCTTTTTGACATTTTTAAAAAGGATGACTTTGGGAGTACTCTTTGTTTGCCAAACGTTTGACATCGCAGTTAAGAAGGGTTTTAAGCTGCTTTCATATTTTGTTACGTTGTGATTTTTCACGTTCCTCGCTGTAATTACCAATACAATAGTTATCATATTCCCAAGTGAAGAGTACTACAGTTAAGGTGGAAGTGGTTGCATCTCTTGAGGTGATTACAATATCGATAAATATTGACAACCACTTCCTCCTCTGCATAATTTTTTTTAAATGCAGATATAATTTTTCGGTTTAGAAATAAACTCGACATCATGAGTAAAAAGGTCCTGGGTTCAGTTCTCGTCTCGGGACACTCTTTTGACTGTGATGCCTGTTCACAAGACCGGCTGTCGACGGTTTTCTCCACTTCCCATAGTGCAGCGTGGAAGACATTTTCTGATGAACCAATTCCTCTGTGATTGTGTTTGAATGCACGAACTTGTATAATTTAGAAACTGAAGATTTCATCGAGTTCAATAAACTTCTGCTACAGGCGAAAAGAGCATAGAGCCCACAACATTTTCATTTGTAAACATGGTTAGCTCCAGTAGTGCATTCGATTGAGTCAATAGATAATCTCACCCTTTCCAGAAGGAATCTGTATGCCATTTTAGTATGTATCCAAAAGTGTAATAGGTGATGAATCAACAGGAAACTGTAGTTAAATATATTTTGTTTCAAAATGTTACTATTAAAAAGTACGAAAATTTGGTATTGGTCAGCATCTCAGGTATTCAGGTATGTTATGACTATTCTGGAACTTTTTGTGGTAAAGAATGCTGTTCAACATCAAATGAACAGCACAGGCCAAAAAAAGTACTTGTACCCATACCCCCCAAACTTTTTAGTGTTTGATGTACTTTAGTCTGATGTGCATAATTTCAGAAAGGTCTGTTTCATATGTTATTGCCAAAATAAATGAAGGTCTTTTGGGAGGTAGGGCTGCAGTCGAGAGCTGCGAGCTATGCATTTAAAATATCAGCATGCTAAATAGAATTGCTGACCATAAATATATTCATACAATATGAACAAATCTTATGGGAGAGCAATCCCTGTACTGTAAACGCCTTTCAGAACATACTCGTCCATCAATCAACGTGAAGAACTTTGGCCACATTTGAAGAAATATTTATTGAAAATCCAATCAAGCAAAAAATACATCTTTAATTGAATTACAATGCTACATATAAGGGAAACCCTTAAGATAAAGTTTTCATTAAAGGATTTACAAAGAATAAGCTTAGTGAGGTGATTACAATGTTGACAAATACATTTAAAAAAAAAGAGCCTTAATGTGAAATAGTACATGCACCACTTTCATTTAGAAAAGCTTTGTAACCCACAGCTAGATAAACAAAGGACTGGTCCTGAGCAATAACCTTGGTTACATCGAGGTGCAAAGTAATTTGTTCAGATTGTCTCATCTGAAGAGATTTCAAATCATCCCATCTTGTACATTACAGATGCTTAGGAATGTGCAATGCCATCAGTTTAATAAGGTAACTGTCAATGACTGAAACATTGACTCTTCTGTTCTTATACTATATACTTTCTACTTGCTTGACATTTGCAATGCGAGCTGATAAAATATGTATTTCTAAAATAAAAACAAATTCTTATAAAGATTTCTTGCTAACCTTTTTCTTTAATAATAATTTGATGTTGCTTATACAATTGCGTTGTCAGTTTGCACACACAAGTGGAACTAGTTACCTATGTGTGTGAATGTGGACTTGTGAAATTGGGAAAATGGGTGCAAAAGAGTGGGCGAGCCAGCTGAGCATACCCCCCTTACTCCAGTTATTTAGCCCACACCTTCACCAAACAGGTTTGTCACATGGCATGTCTGAAAACATGAGTATTATTTAGGTTGTTTCACTTGCTGTATTATTTCTGTCTTATTCACACGTGTTAATGAATGCCTTGTACTTATGTTTAATGTTGATCTTGTTTTCTTTCAAATATTTTCATTTGGTCTGGTGAGAAAAAAGTCATCTGGACAAAGCCCTGATGAGCCTTTTCACAAGGGTATTACATCTTAGACCAAGCAGGTCAACACCTTTGTAAGTAATTATGTTTGTCACACAAAGAAAGAAGCTGGGGTAAGTTATTCAGTGTAAGGTAAAGATTTATATCCAAATTAGAGGCTGTTTATTTGAGATTATGTTTATTTAGTGGTAATTTGCTATTTTTTTGGTGACATTTACAATTTGATGGTACAGTGCTGCTAAAATGGTGGCTTCAGAATCATATGTTGCAATACTGAATACTATAAATTGTTCACCAATGTTCTTACAAGAAGGTGTAACCAACACGTCAAATGGTTACTTAATATACGTACACCGTGACCGTCGCCGCCATTTTCAAAATTTGCCATTTTGTGGCAAATACATAAGTGGTACTTCGACATCGGCCTTTAAGTGTTGTTTTCCAGGATAAATTATGGTAGTAAATAGAAGGAGGGGAAAAAGAAGAGGAGGGAGAGATTGTAGAAAATAGCGATGAAAGGAATCGGCGCCAGAGAGAGTGGTGCCGCCGCCGCCCGGGCCGTCGCAGCAATCAGCAGGCAAATCCAGCGGCAGGAGAGGGGACTGTCCCAGTGCAGCAATCCCCAAATCCGGTACCTGCAGTGCCTGCCCCAGTGCAGCAACCCCCTTCTGCATCTAGGAACTGTTGTTTCAATATCCCTTATGAGATTACAACTTTGCATGTGTCGCTGCTGGTAAAGATGAATTCATGGATGCTATACGGCAGGCTTTACCAGAGGGACACTGTATTAATGCCTCTTCCATTCACTTTACACACACAAATGCATGCGAGATTTTTGCAAATTGCCTTAAGTGAGTATGAGTTTTACCCCTCCATTTTTACAATCATCTTCTGGTGCTGTGTTTATGAAGTGAGGGTAAACTCTTACCCTGGGGTAATATCGGAACTCTAGAACAGACACCTTATTTTCAAACTTATAAAACAGGGCCCAGACCTCACAGATATTGTTTTACCCCTGTAGCTGTAGTTATAAAGTGGTTGGAAATGTGTTCTAGGGTAAAGAAACATGAAGCAACATAGTCCACAGGGTCTGGGCATTGCTTTATAACTTTGAAAATTAGGCTTTTCGCGGTGTTTCCCATTTTGAAATGAGGAAGTGACTTACTTTTGCTTCATAACTATGGCTTCCAGTGAGAATACGAATAGTTTATTTTGTTAGGCCTTTGGGCCCATTCAAAAGGATTCAACATGTCACAAAAAATACATAGTGTTATTATCGTGGAATAGCATATCTTTTCTTTGTCGCTAAATATAAAAACTTGGCAAGATTGGACAGTATTGTTTCAGTACTGGTTGACATAAGCATCTGCAGTTTAGAATTATTAGGTCTAGTGTAGTACATTGTCGGAATGAAATTTTTTCTCAGATCTTTCAGGCATGGACAACATAGTATAAAATGAAACTAATCCTCTTCATCAATTTGACACATAGGGCATATTTTACTTATATTATTGTCAGAATATCTTAAAGTATGTGTAATTATATCTGAAATACCAAATCGAATTCTCACGAATGCCTTTCTGATGAAACCACATCTAAACTCAAATACATCTCTCTGTGAGTCACAGATTTAATTGACTTATAGAAACTATACCTTTCACTGCTATTGATTATAAAATCCCATTCTTGCCAGTGACAATCAATCAATCTTTGTTTAAAACATTTTATAAAATTGCTTACTGATTCCACTCCTTGATTTAGCCAAACATGTCCAAAACCATATCTAAAAAGAAGTAACCTGATGGCTTCCAGTGAGAAAAATACAGTGATACCTTGGTTCTCGAACGCCTTGACTTTCGACCAAATCAGTATTCGACCAGGAAATTCGAGAAAGTTTTGTCTTGGAATCAGAACAAATATTTGGAACTCGAACATCCGAACGTCCGAGTTGAGCCGAATGGCGTTCATTCGGCCCAGCGCGCCTTGCTTGCGTCATCAGTGTGAGTGCAGAGAGAGAGTGTGTGTCACGTTTTTGTGGAGAGAGTCACGCTTTGTGTGTACTGTACTGTATTGCAAATTACTGTACTGTTCACTGAATTTAACCCTTACACATGGGTCCAAAGAAAGCCAGAAGTGGTAATGCAGACAAAGGTAAGCGGAAAGCTGTGAGAACAACTATTGAGATGAAGAAAGAAATCATTGCCAAATATGAACAGGGCACACGTGTTTCGGATCTGTCTGCCGAGTATGGCATGCCAAAATCAACCATCTCTACTTTCCTTAAGAATAAAGCTGTTATAAATGCTGCCAATGTTGCCAATTGTGTAACACTGATAACTAAGCAAAGGCCTCAGATAATGGAGGAAATGGAGAAACTGCTCCTTATTTTCATTAAAGAAAGAGTTAGCAGGTGACAACATCAATGAGGTCATTATTTGTGAGAAAGCACTACAAATATTCAGTGATCTGAACAAAGAAACACCTGGTACAAGTGGTGAAGGTGCTTTCACGTTTAAAGCCAGCAGAGGTTGGTTTGAGAATTTCAGACTTAGAAGTGGCATACCTAACCCTAACCCATGTAAATCAGGATCTGCCGAAATCCCTAAAAATACCAATAATCTGAAGATATAAATAGGGGGATATATAAAAAAAAAAACAGATGGGACGTACCCATGAGCCATCAGGGTTGACTAGCGGTCACAAGGGGGAGAGAAGCGTCCCACGCTTGTTTCACAGGTAAAACAGACATGACCCCGTTGTTACGGCCCGCTTTCACTTTCGCTATGGGTCGGACGCCATTTTGCCACATGGCCCCCGGGTACTCAAGACATGTGTCCCACCTGTAGCCAATATTCCTTTGCTGCTGGGGGAGGGGCACACAGATGTGTCTACCTGAAATCAGCAAATCTACAGGTTATTAGTGAAATTACTCCTAGATATTGAAGTAAAGTTCAAATAACTCACTTTACAACATTTAATCTTTGTATGTTATACCTAGTTTGTTCTTCAGATATACTGTGCATTTGTTTTACAGTGTAGTGCATTGTTATTAATTAAATAATTTGTTCTAAATGGCCCCTGGTGTATGATAAAACATTTTTGGACATTGTACTCAGCATTGTTATAAATCCACATTAATGACAAGTGGGGTAAGCGTTGATACATTCGAAGGAGTTGTGTTACACTAACTTCTGTCTGGATTCGATCTACAAGACAGGTTTACACGAGGCTGGTCAAACCTCTCTTCTGTCGTTTTGCTCAGTTCTCAATTTAATTAATTCTTAATCATCAAAAACACATGACAATAATGGACGTTTATTAATCACTAAATTTGTTCAATGAAGTGTAAAATACAAACGTTACATAGGTACATCCTGTGCACCTGTAAAAGATCGACCTCTGTTTTTTTAACAGCTGTCAAGTTTGACGGCTTACAAACTTTGCAAGACTGAGGACAATGAAATGCGAGAAATAAAAATTTGTCATAAACTTTTCCGTATAGATTCGCCTACGTTTCAAGTATATCCCGAATGGTAGGGTACTGTCGTGAAAAATCGATCGATATTTCTGGGATGAGCCACTTATTTAATTTTCCAGGACAAATTGAGCATACAACCATAGGTGCAGGCAATTACTCTGAATGTTATGTGACCCGTACCTCCCAACTTAATTCGGATATTTTAGTTCCATTTTGAAAATGTGATGTTTATTTTGGGTCCCGGAACCACAAAAAGTTTTTTCCTGCAAATTCTCTTGGTTGCGAATATTACCGACTCATGTACAACTCCATTCTGAAACAGCTCAACTTTGCTCCAATGTAACATGCGTCACGACATCGAAGTATTTAACTAGTACTTTAGTACGATATTGGTACTTACATTGTGTCGTCAATCCTGTTTGTTGTTGTCGTCGGCGTGCATCCAATATATCAGCTGTGGTGGTTCTGGCCCAGGGACTTGGGGCCGCATGAAACGTGTGTTCTGTGGCTGCCACTGTGGACCTTGGTCTCCTGCTGGTTCTGTTGGTAATTTCACTTTGGTTATTATTTAGAACAAATGATTCTGTCAATTATTTCGGTTCTTATGCTTTTTAGCATCCTTAATGGAGTAAACCAGGGATTTGAAGTGTTCATCCGGTTGCATCAACTATGTGGATAGCCGTCGAGCGGTGTCTATGCGTTCAGTTCCTTTGAAGGCGGCTAATTTGTCTCAGTAGTTATATCATGATAGTGATCATGGTTTGCATTGTTTGTTTTACCCAGCTGGGCTTTTTCACTGCACCTGCAGCATCTGTAATGGTTGAAGTGACCAATGGCTCTTCAAAGTTTGTTACTACCTTGTCTGAGTTTTATATGAACAATCAAGCACTAAGTGATACATTAGAGGGCATCGTAATGATGAGCGTGTTACCTCTAACGACATTTCTAGTGACGTGTCTGTCTACCTGTCTGACCGTGGTCAAGCTGAGAGCCGCCATGACGTGGCGAGGTCAGGTAAGCAGCAGCGCAGCGCGATAAAGTCAAGTGCAGCAATGGCGCTGACCAAGATGCTTGTAGTAAGTGTCCCTGTGTCTACATTCCTCACCACCATACCCTGGTCATCTTTTACATGCGGTATTGATGGTAGAAGATTTCTCATCGCAGGGTCAGTACAATAATGTTTACTGACATCAGCAGTGATAGCCAATTTCACCTGGCTTACATCAACAGCTCGATAAGTTTTTATATCTATTCAGAAGGTCAACTCGCTTAGAAGAGATGTTTATACTTTATTCCGCTGTTCATCCATAAATCGAGATAATAAAGCAATTAAATTCTTCTCAGAAACAATAATGTTCCAATTTAAATGATTATGAGCAGAAGAGTTTCGTGAACACTCTTCTTAAGCTACACTGTTTCTGTTTAGTTTCTAATTTACAGAATAAATAAGAGGAAAAAAATAAAAGATAGAGACTTTTCGTGAGCAAAATGTCAAAGAAGCTATTTACGAAAAATAAAACTGCTGCAAAAAAAGTTGTAGGAAATAAAAGTCAATCTTTTTACAGACGATAATTTTGCATTATCCTCGACATAGCTAGACATTTCTAAAACAGCTCCGGAGTTACTTCTTCCTGTTTTCTATGCTATGATAATAAGTCTTTGTCATTATTGAAGCTGAGTCATTATCAGACGAGCAGATCACCCCCCCCCCAAGGGGTTAAGGACGCAGGGAATGAATACAAGTTTGTAAAGTGGAGGTATTCCTTGACAATGTAGGGCTATCTGTGCTCCACTCGTTTACGAAATCACATTTATTTTATTAAAATCTGTATTCTACGTTTCTTTGAGCAATGCACGAATACTTTACATGTTTTTAAGATTTATTGTTGGAAGAGGCTTGAAACAGATGGATCTGATTTTTTCCATTGAACACCCTCTAAAAACGCTTACGTTGTGGAGGACGAAAGCCCAAACCAATAAATATACCGATTCGAAAAGCTATTGTTAATGAGGCAAATATATGTTGTTGGTGATTAAACGGAAACTAAAGGTGATGTGCAATTTCTACCTCCGTTATGGATTTATATAAAATCATGCGAATTGATCAACATAAAAGCATTGCAATGAGTTTTGTTGTGTCCAGTACTAGGACACTAAGAGTTATCTAGAGAGAACAGTTTCGTAGTCTAATTATTTCCCTTTTCTCATAAACAATGTGTTCGAAGCAAACTTTTTTGCAATGGTTTCAATCGCTTGTGAGTCGGATGGAATATTCTCGCCCTTGCTCTCCAATGACAAGTACTTGTTTTCCATTGTCATCACTAGATGTCGCAACATGAACTGAATCCCAGGCGCGAATAAATGTCTTCAGGTCAGGAAATACACGCCTTTTAGATGTTAATCCCTTCCTTTGTTGAGATAAAAACGTCCAGGTGGATAATATGAACAGACAGTGAGAGGAGTCATGGTTTGTTAGTCCTACATAAATGATCTCTCACGTAATAAAATATTGAGTATGTGGATTAATAATGGGCTGGCTTAGTTTCGCAAGTTTGCTTTGAACCGACTTATTCTTTATCTTTATCTACGCTCATACAGAGTTGAGGCGTTTCGAACACTTTAGGGTAACTTTACTTGATGTAGACCTGCACGTCCAGGTTGCTTGAGAAGAAGGCTACTTTGCATTAAAAGAGTAATGTATGCTTTTATACTATTTTATTTATAATTTCTAACGAGTAGAGAGGCTTAAATGGTAACTGTCAGACCAGGTTGGTCAGTTTTAGAACTGGTTGTGCCCCTTCCTCTATACCATCGGTGGGCAGAGTCTCGGTGTGAGACAAGAGCGAAGACCTTACAGGTCTCAACAACATCACCGATCGGCGGTTTCTTCTATACCCACTTATCCTCACTGGACCTCAGCTTGAGTCTCTTGGACCCACATTGTCCAGTGTTTGCTGATCCGTCTATAAACAGAAAAAACTAGCTTATAAACATCTAGGTCGTAAAATATCTACCTGATACTGAGGTCATTCATGTGATAATACTGATGGGTAAACCACTAAAGGTAGACATTCAGAAAAGGTTTAAAGGCCAGTTTCTGCGACGTCACTAGTGTAACATCACCGGCAATATTCCATAGGAATGTGTGCCTTGATACTTTCTCATTCATTTTGGTTACGGGGAGAATATGAACTAAAAGACAGTCAAAGAAATTTCAAAGAAAGAGACTTTTGCATTAGAAAGCTAAAGTTAAGATGTTAAGTTCTCATGGAATATTGTCTCAAAACTCACCGGCACCAAGCAAGTACCAATCAGCATATGCTAAAATGTAAGCTGCCAAACGCATAAAATGCATTTGTAGCTTGAACAATGTCTGAAAGCCTTTTTGCTACTAAAATAAGTTATACATTAAGCTGGAGTAGTTTAGTATATATAGAAGGTTTTGAGTAACTGAGTAATTGAGACAGTTCACAAGAAGTAGCTGTCCGCGTCCAACAAATGGCCACTCCCATCCCGCTCCCCCTCACATCAGCAGATGTTATCATGTTGTATCTTCCTCAGTTTGTAATCTCATTCAGCAAAGTTAATAGAAAACCATCTGAAACAAAGAAATTAAACTTTCTGTGATCATCCTTCAAAGAAAACATTCTTGACACTTTCAGTATGATTTGCCTGGGTGGCTGTTGGTTCCTGTTGTGTTTCCTTTTTGTTTGTGGGGTAGGAGGTATTATGAGCAGTGATGTGTTCCCAGGTTCATTGACTTTTGTGTTCCAGTACTGTTGTCAGCCAGGTTGACTTTCTTCTCTGCTTCTAACTGTTGTTCCACTCAAGTAACTTAGAACCTAAAGTATAACTGTTGTATGTCTGTAACACAGTTTTAAGGCTGTGATACTGAGATACACTGTCACTCTATCTCGTATTTGATTACTCCAGGTTGAAAGTAAAAGATTTAATATCCCGATTTTTAAATATATAAGGCATATTAATTATAATAAACTCATCTGACGAACAAAAATCATGACTGAGAAGCTAATCCATTCCATATAATTATTGTGACAGTTTGAGAGTAAAATACAGTTCACGTGATTTAACGTGTTTTATGTTTATCGAATTTAATACAGTGGGGCCCCCCAAATTCCCTCTTCCCTAACATTCGTCTGATTGACTTTTCCTGTTGTTTGTGCTAGATTTTGTTGTTGTTAAACAACGCTACTTTATTTAACATTCATTCAAGC
The DNA here is from genome assembly GCF_003073045.1 of Pomacea canaliculata. NCBI lineage: Eukaryota > Metazoa > Mollusca > Gastropoda > Architaenioglossa > Ampullariidae > Pomacea > Pomacea canaliculata. The sequence continues at coordinate 13,582,513 of NC_037596.1, read as the reverse complement.
TGTAGATGAGAAAGTGATGTGGGCTGCTTTGTATTTTGTGAACTTGCCCATACCTCTGAATGGAAGAATAAATAAATCAAAATGAGTGTCAATGTTAACAGTCACAACAGACATACAAAGTACCGATATGCAACATATGCACATTCGATATTTTAACTACTTTGGATGATACTTTGAACTTTCAAATTATGGAAACACTTCTAAAAAAAAATCGAAGTTACAAGCAAATGGAAAGAAGTTGTACTATTCAGTAGTCTAGTACTTTTGGTATATTTCTTTGACTTTCTCATTATTGTTTGTGTCTGATTGTCTATAGAGAAGCTACTAACTCTAGTCAAGATCACAATGTTGTGTGGTTCGAGCGGTTGAAGTTTTATCAGTAGAATGTTGTGTTTAATAACAATAAATTAACGGGAACTCTTTTTTGCTTCCACAAGTCTGCGTTCTCCGTCAGTGACGCTATGACGTGTGGTTCCATAGTGAGAACATGCTCGAGAATGTGCTTGCACCGATGCACGAAAGATGGAAAAAGATGTCAAAATTTTTTTCATCAGTTTCGAATCAAGACAGAGCCTTAAAGCCTGACACACAGAGTGCGTCATAGAGTAAACAGACGTCACTAATCTCGCAATCATAAATAAAATGCGCTCTCCAAACACTTCCTGTGGTGTGTGACGTCAGTAGTAGAAAAATAGAAAATAATTACCTTATTCTACCATCGACTGATGTCATAAGGAGACTCCTCTGCTTGATCATCTCGGAAGATCTCGCCGATTTACACGGCGGAAGGAACAAGTTTTACTTCGATTCACTGATTTTTTCAATTTTTATAAACATCGGCAACCGAAATAGTGCTAACAGAAAGTATGGTATTAAGTGAGAAACGAACTCCTTTATTTTCCTTGTAGCTCTCGTGCTCTGTAATTGTTAACTAAATATATTTTTGAAACGTTTGACCGTCGCCACAGCCTTATCAAAAGCCTTGAGCATATCTCTTTAACATTTGTCGGGTGGAGTGTATGGCGGTCGTATGTGCGCTTTTTTTCCGCTGTAATGCATGAGATGTATTTTATATCAGAAGAGTCCAGGTTACATTAGAGCTTTATTTAGAATTTCTTTCCCTATCAACCTCCTTACACCTCCCACTCATCAGTGGCGTAGGAAGATGCTCGGCTTTGTGGAGGAGAGGAGGAGGTAGGGCAAACTTCATGCTGACAGTCAACGACATTCACATTCTTGCCTCTTTAGTATCTTTTTTGAGGAGGTGGCTGTCCCCTTGCCCTGTTCCCTGTTGCTACTCCACTGCTCACACATCATCTCACAAAAAATCTGATTCACAAAGCATACATGTCTGTCACTACTTTAATTGATTTGTTTACTGGATTTTTCAATGACTGTTACTTTTCGACACAAGAGGAGAAGGGACTTTCTTTAAAAACATTGAAAAGACCCCTCTCGTGTTGTGGAATACTTTGCATGCAGGCTAACTGTTGATTTTGACAACACCAACAAGCCTGTGCCTTACGGAGGCCGATGGTCAACAACCTGGAGAAGCTTCTCTGCGTTCTTTGGCGACCGGGCTGAAACATGGAAAGGCTTCTCTGCGTTCTTTGGCGAATGGACTGAAACCTGGAGAGGCTTCTCTGCGTTCTTTGGCGACCGGCCTTGAAACCTGGAGAGGCTTCTCTGCGTTCTTTGGCGAATGGACTGAAACCTGGAGAGGCTTCTCTGCGTTCTTTGGCGAATGGATTGAAACCTGGAGAGGCTTCTCTGCGTTCTTTGGCGAATGGACTGAAACCTGGAGAGGCTTCTCTGCGTTCTTTGCGACCGGGCTGAAACCTGGAGAGCTTCTCTGCGTTTTTTGGCTGGAGATGGCTGAAACCTGGAGAGGCTTCTTGCGTTCTTTGGCGACCGGCTGAAACCTGGAGAGGCTTCTCTGCGTTCTTTGGCGACCGGGCTGAAACCTGAGAAGCTTCTCTGCGTTCTTTGGCGACCGGGCTGAAACCTGGAGAAGCTTCTCTGCGTTCTTTGGCGACTGGACTGAAACCTGGAGAAGCTTCTCTGCGTTCTTTGGCGACTGGACTGAAACCTGGAGAGGCTTCTCTGCGTTCTTTGGCTGCCCAGTCCACACCTGGAGAGGCCTCCCTGCGATCTTTTGAACAGACCAAAAGAAACTCTTCATAAAGAATATACTCTCTCCATCGGTGGTAGACGTCTTTGAAACATTCACCTCACAGTCGACAATGACATTACGGTACTCAATAGCAACAAACCTCAAAAACAACAAACTTCAGTGTCAGAAGTATATGCAATGATAAAACTCTGACAAAAGAAAAAAAACCATGTCTTTAGCATGAACGGAAAAAGCAGAACCAAACCAGACAAATAGGATTTCTTAGAAAGACCTGTATGGCGAACGTAGAACAATGAACAGAGCTTATTATGGACCTCCATGCTGGCCTTTAGCAAAGGTCGTTATGGAGAACACTGTCAGCTGCTTCAGGTATTAAATCTTCCCGACCATCAGAACAATTTCAACTAAACGCATCGTAAATTTCTTACCGTATTCCGCCTCGCCATGGCTATGCCGACGACAACCAGAATAACACAAACCTTCATGTTTCGGTTTTCACCAAGTTTCTGTACCAGTCAGAAGACCTCCGGATTCAGAATGAAGCTCAAAGACCCAACCGACCTTTTTATACATTTTATTTTTAATTAGTCTCCTATCTGCGAGAGAATAATCTGATTAATAAACAAAGGAAACAGCGCAAAATATACAGGTATCGTGTTAGTTTTTATCTTCTATTTACGACCAAGAGTGTGCTTATTAATTGAACCCTTTGAATAAACGGCTGTTGCGGTAGTCTTATTGAAAATATTTTCATTAGAAACTGTTCATATGAAAGAGTCAGTATTTAAGTAGAAATTAGAATAGATATGTATCTGGTGTAGGATAGTTAATACTGGACTGAGAAGTACTTTCTCAAAGCAAGATTACCACCAGGCGTTTCAAATGTTGTCAAATAATGCATGATAATGATAATAATGATGATGATGATGAGATGATGATGATGATGATGATGATGATGATGATGATGATGATGATAATAATAATATATTGTTCGAAAATGATCACATTAAGAAGAATAAAAGTTTTATTTACACTCTGAGTAACAACAATCAACCTCGGGGCGCGGCCAGGTACCCCAGGTGGTTAGTTATGAATGATTGTAGAATAAAAACAAAGTAAACTGGAAACACACCTTGTGTCTGTATATTAACAGTGCAGTAACTGTTCAGAGCTCTTCTGTATTCAAATCTCATCTCGAAAACATTGGGGTTTTTTTTCTCTGGATGTGACATTTGTTTACAGGGCTGGCAGCCTTGCTGTCATATAGCCATGGTTACTTTGGAAGGGCAAATAGGTGAAATCCTCCTTATGTGAGTTTTTATTATATCGTAACTAAAGCAATAGATGAAAAATACCAAGTTGCATCAGAAATGAGTTTGCTGTTCAAACAATGACTTCTAATTTTGAACCGCGGCTTTTTCATCTGCTGCACCTTTCCTGCCAAATATTAGTTATATATTGTTGATAGACACAAAGCTCGTAATTGCGACTACAAGCAAACAATGTAAAAGAGATCATCTGATATTCAGCTTTCATTTCATCCACTTTTGATATTAAAGATAAACCTGAACGGCTTGTGTTTTTTAAAATATCAGTAGATATATGCGATATAAAACTAATACGTAAATTTCAGCCTCAAAAACCTATCCATTAATTCAGTGATGCCCAACCTTTTTCGGCCTGCGGGCCATATCCATTTCGGACAGCTGTGTCGCGGGCCACTTCGCCGCAAAAATACAAAAAAGAAAAAAGAAATAGAGCAGATACATTTTTTATTAGAAACAAGTTGTACTTACCATTAATTATATAGTAATTAGTGGGATATTTGAAGTTGTTTTCCCGAAACCAACTTCTGAATGTCCGGCCTCATCGTAGAGACACCAAGTCGGAGCACTGAATCGAAATGTTCGTCCATCGAAAAAAAGATTGAGAGACGCACCTACGTAGGGATAAATACTTCTTCTTCCTTTTTTTCGTTTTTTAAGGTCTTCTTTTATTACTAACATGCCGATTTCCTGCACTGTGGGCAGAAGTTTCGCGGGCCATAGGTAGTGCATCCCTGCATTAATTAATTAACCGATTCGCACTTGGCATCCTTTTAGTTTGGTCTTTGACCTGCAATCAAAAGACATGGGACAAAAGAGACAGCTGTACTCAAACGAGTGTCAAGCAAATGTACTACCTAGTTAACATAGTATTTTCACTAAACGAGAGAAGAATTCGTCGTAATTAAAGCCGTTGGTAATTTTTTGGTAGTTATTTCACTGCATTCTTTTATAGAACCACATATGGTGTTTGAGGCTTTTATTTTTCCCGCATCAGTTTGGACGTACGGTTGTTAGTGTCTCATTAGCTGGAACCTCCACATAATAATTGTTATCAATATTTGTCATCGATGTAGTAGGGTTTGTGGCTTCTGTGGGCAGTGCGCGTGTAGTTCTAGTTGTCCGACATTTAATTACAAAACTCGCAGACTTAAATGGATTATTCATGTTGTCGGCAACTGTGGTGGGGACACCATTTAGTCCAGCTTGTTGGGTAAGTAATGACAAAATTCATGTCTTGAGTATATTTCTGTAGTTCATATGTGTTTATGGTGGTTTGCCTTGTTCTGGCTTTAGGTTAAAAATATGATGATTAACTTGAAACTCACATATGTTCCAATGTTAAACATATCACAAAAAATGTTCAGAAAATGTATTTGTCTATGTGTCATCAATTAAAACATATAAAAAGATGTGGTCTTAACAATTGAATGCAGTAAAAAGGAAGACGGACGTCGTTTGGTTGTTTTCTGCTTATTCTGACCTCATTTTATTTTATTATTGAATAAGTTTGTAAACTTGATCCAGTGATCTCCACTTACAAGCGAAATAGACCGTGGTATCCAACTTTGATGGTAAAAAGTTTAAACAATAAAATCCCACAGAAGTTTACTGACACCAGATAAGAGAAAGGATAATAATTAGCAATTTCTGGAATATATGTCTCGGTTAAGAAGTGTTTTGCTGCTTCCATATTTTGTTACGTTGTCGTGATTTTTTACTCTCCTTGTTGTAATTACCAATAGTTATCATATTACCAACAGTACCACAGTTAAGGTGGAATTGGTTGCATCTCTTGACGTGATTACAATTTCGACAAATATATCGATAAATTTTTTTTTTAAATGAAGATATATTTTTCTTTTCAGAACTAAACTCGACATCATGAGTAAAAGGTCCTGGGTTCAGATCTCGTCTCGGGACACTCTTTTGTGTGTGATGCCTTTCACAGGACCAGCTGTCGAGGGTTTTCTCCCCTCCCATAGTGCAGCATGGAAGACATTTTCTGATGAACCAATTCCTCTGTGATTGTGTTTGAATGCTCAAACTTGTATAATTTAGAGACTGAAGATATCACAGAGTTTAACGAAAAACTTCTGCTACAGGCGAAAAGAGCATAGAGCCCACAACTTTTTCATCTGTAAACATGGTTAGCTCCAGTAGTGCATTTAATTGCATCAATAAATAATCTCACCCTTTCCAGAAGGAATCTGTATGCCACTTTAGTATGTATCCAAAAGTGTAATAGGTGATGAGTCAACAGGAAGTTGTTGTAGTTAAGTATATTTTATTTTAAAATGTTCCTATTAAAAAGTACGAAAATTTGGTATTAGCTCAGGTTTGTTTTTATGACTATTCTGGAACTTTTTATGGTAAAAAATGTCGTTCTGCATGTGAGACATCAAATGAACAGCACATGCAACAAAAAGTATTTGTCCCCATACCCCCCAAAGTTTTTAGTGTTTAATGTACTTTAGTCTGATGTACATAATTTCAGATAGGTCTGTTTCATATGTTACTGCCAAAATAAATGAAGGTCTTTTGGGAGGCAGGGCTGCAATCTGAAGTTGTGAACTATGCATTGAAAATATCAGCATGCTAAACAGAATTGCCGACCATAAATATATTCATGCAATATGAACAAATCTTATAGGAGAGCAACCTCTGTACCAACTGACAATTCAAAGTTTTATAGTTGTAAGTAAAAAAGTAAAGCTGTAAACATCTTTCAGAACATACTCATCCTTCAATCAACGTCAAGAGCTTGAGCCAAATGCAAGTTACATTTGGAGAAATATTTATTAAAATCAATCAAGCCAAAAATACATCTTTAATTAAATTACAACGTGTTACATATAAGGGGAACCCTTAAGATAAAGGATAAAGTTTTCATTAAAGGATTTACAAAGCATAAGCTTAGTGAGGTGATTACAATGTTGACAAATACATTTCAAAAAGAAGAGCCTTAATCAATGTGAAATGGTGCATGCACCACTTTCAGGCTACCATCAGATCCATTTAGAAAAGCTTTGTAACCCACAGTTAGATAAACACAGGACTGGTCCTCAACAATAACCTTGGTTACATCGAGGTGCAAAGTAATTTGTTCAGATTGTTTCATCTGAAGAGACTTCAAATCATCCCATCTTGTACATTAAAGATGCTTAGGAATGTGCAATGCAATCAGTTTTTTTTTTCCTTGCCAGATGCTAAACATCTAATCTTTTCTCACCATCTATTATATGGGTGAAAGACTACCAATTTTCTTGAAGCATGATTCACAAAATCATCTGTTGTCATACTGTGATGAACTTTAATTTGTAGTTATAATTATTTTGTTAATGTCTTAAGTTATTAATACTAACCCTACACATGGGGGTGGGGGGGTTAACTACTACTCAAGCACAGGTGCAGGCACTTTCATAAAACCATATTTTCAAAACTGAAGTTCAATATTACTACATGTTCACCATTAAGTTTTCTCACAAAAAAAGGTAAATTATAGTAGACATTTCATCAACCTTATTGGTCCTTGAAAATCCTGTTGACCTGGTGGAAGGAGAAGCCAGGCAGTATGTTCATGACAAAATGTTAGTCATAGCTATCGTGCACATGAACAAAACAAGGTAACAGTCAATGACTGAAACATTCACACTTCTGTTCTTATACTATATACTTTCTACTTGCTTGACATTTGCAATGCGAGCTGATAAAAAATGTTTCTTAAAATAAAAACAAATTCTTATAAGGATTTGTTTCCATACACATGAGCACAGTTACATACTATATTGTAATTTGTATACTCATGTAATTTTTAACAATTTGAGAACATGTCACAGATTTCTTGCTAACCTTTTTCTTTAATAATAATTTGATGTTGTTTATACAACTGTGTTGTCAGTTTGCACACACAAGTGGAACCAAACAGGTTTGTCACACAAAGAAAGAAGCTGGGGTAATTTATTCAGTGTAAGTTTAAGATTTTTATCTAAATCAGAGGCTGTTTATTTGAGATTATGTTTATTTAATGATTATTTGCTATTTTTTGTGACATTTACAATTTGATGGTACAGGAAAGCATGCATCAAGTGCTGTTAAAATGGTGGCTTCAGAATCATATGTTGCAAAACTACTAAATATTTCTTTAAGAGCTCTAATGGAAATGCTTAAATTTGTATGAAGAAACACTCTACCAAATTGCAGGTCTATATATCTCTCGTCAATAAAAAGTTTTGTCCTTTTGAAGTGTTTAACAAAAAAAAAAAAATTCATAAAAAACTAAGCCGATATTGCAAAATGCCCGTCATACGATTGTAGATCTGTCTTTTATGTAACTATTTAAAAAAAATTTTGAGTCTACTCACAAAATTGACGAAGTTTCGTGCTTTTTAAAATGTTTGTTTGGGCGCCTTTTTGGATTGTTTCCCTTCGATGAGAAATCTTCTACCATCAATAGGCTTGAGAGGAGGAAAAGGTCGTTTGCAGTGGAATGCTGTGCATCAGTGCATTCCAGCTACCTTCTGCATTTAACAGCATCAGCAAGTGCATGCATTTTGAAACCATACGAACCCTAGTCAAATTTTGTGACTTGTTATTTCAGGGCAAAACGACTATATAGGGTTTTTTGTTGTTCAATTTTGAAGCTGTTGGGACATCCCTGGATCGGCCATTGTTTTCGGATCTCGACGACTATCACTGAAAACTTTGTTTGAGATAACACTTATAAAGATTTTTCATTGATTTTGTTTAAACGCTGGTTAATAAGGTAGTTATTCACGCTTGACACATGTTTTATTGAAGATGGAGTGTTTCGTAAAGGAGATTTTAACAAATACAGGTCCGGAAAGTTGTTAGTAAAAGAAAATAGTTTTTTTTAAATCCCAGGAAAGTAACAAAGAAACAGATCACACAGGTAATCTCAAATATTACCAAATTCTTCTAATGAATATTTTTAGGTTACCTTTTAAAAATGATTACAGTATGTATAGAATGAGTTGGAGCGGAAATTATTATTTTTTTATTCGAAATTCTTAGCTCAGCATACATCAAATTTCGCAGTGACCGTTTTGGATATATAGCTCAACTAGAAATCTGTCTCAATTACAGACGGAAAAAAAAAAGAGAATATAATTGTATATACTTATTTTTATGAAAAAAAAAGAAAGAAAAAATTAACCTTTAGATTACATCGTTACAAGGCTGAACAGTTTACATCAAATGGTCGTAATAACCGTCGGCAAAGTCAACTACCTGAATGTTATTGTTTATATTAATAGGAATTGATTAGTTATACTTATTTTAACAAGAACTAATTGAATTAATTAGTTGTACTTATCTTTTTTTGCAAATATATAATGTGAATGTGTATATTAATTATTTATATACTTACTTGCATTAATTAGTCATATTTTTGTTATTGAGAAATAATGTGAATGTTTATATTAATTCGATATGATACATATGCCAGATAAACATTTGTCTCAATGAAACACTGGCTTTGCAGAAACTATAGTGTAATTAAAATCTTTTTCTTGTCCCTTCACCAGACTGCTCACATCTCACACTCACCAGTGGCGTAGGAAGATGCTCAGCTTTGTGGAGAGGAGGAGGTAGGGCAAACTTCATGCTGACAGTCAACGACATTCACATTCTTGCCTCTTTAGTATCTTTTTTGAGGGGATGGCTGTCCCCCTTGCCCTGTCCCCTGTTCCTACGCCACTGCTCACACAGAATCTCACAAAAAATGTAATTCACAAATCATACAGGTCTGTCACTTTTATTGATTTGTTTACTGGATTTTTCAATGACATTGTTACTTTTCGAGTCGAGAGGAGAAGGGGATTGTCTACATTTAGCAACTTTACGACTGATTTTTTTTTAATCTAGAAAAGAGCCTTCATGTGAAGTGGAATACTTTGCATGCAGGCTAACTGTTGCATTTTTCAACACCAACAAGCCTGTGCCTTTCGGAGGCCTATGGTCCCCAGCCTGGAGAGGCTTCTCTTCGTTCCTTGGCCACCGGGTACCACCCTGGAGAGGCTTCTCTGCGTTCTTTGGCGACCGGGTACCACCCTGGAGAGGCTTCTCTGCGTTCTTTGGCGACCGGGTACCACCCTGGAGAGGCTTCTCTGCGTTCTTTGGCGACCGGGTACCACCCTGGAGAGGCTTCTCGGCGTTCTTTGGCGACCGGGTACCACCCTGGAGAGGCTTCTCTGCGTTCTTTGGCGACCGGTACCAACCTGGAGAGGCTTCTCGGCGTTCTTTGGCGACCGGGTACCAACCTGGAGAGGCTTCTCTGCGTTCTTTGGCGACCGGGTACCACCCTGGAGAGGCTTCTCTGCGTTCTTTGGTTAACCAGTCAAAGCCTGGAGAGGCTTCTCTGCGTTCTTTGGTTAACCAGTCAAAGCCTGGAGAGGCTTCTCTGCGTTCTTTGGCTGCCCAGTCCATACCTGAAGAGGCTTCTCTGCGTTCTTTGGCTGCCCAGTCCACACCTGAAGAGGCCTCCCTACGATCTTTTGAACACACCAAAAGGAATTCTTCATAAAGAATATACTCTCTCCATCGGTAGACGTATTTCAAACATTCACCTCACAGTCGACAATGACCTTACTGTACTCAATAGCAACAAACCTCAAGAACAACAAACTTCAGTGTCAGAAGTATATGCAATGATAACAACTCTGACAAGTAAAAAAAAATCTTTAGTATGAACGGAGAAAACAGAAATAAACCAGCCAAATGGGATTTCTTTAGAAAAACCTGTATGGCAAACGTAGAACAATGAACAGAGCTTATCACGAAGAACCTTTATGCTGGCCTTTAGCAAAGGTCGTTGTGGCGAACGCTGTTAGGTGCTCTAGGTATCAAATCTTCCCGACCACCAGAACAATTCAACTAAACTCAAAGTAAAGTTCTTACCGTATTCCGCACTCGTCATGGCTATGCCGACGACAACCAGAATAACACAAACCTTCATGTTTCAGTTTTCACTAATTTTCTGTACCAGTCAGAAGACCTCCGGATTCAGAATGAAGCTCAAAGACTCAACCGACCTTTTTATACTTTTTTTTTTAATTAGTCTCCTATCTGCGAGAAAATCATCCAATCAATAAACACCCGTTTAACAAAGGAAACAGTGCAACATATACAGGTATCGTGTTACTTTTGATCTTTCTATTTTTATTTAATTACGACCAAGCGTGTGCTTATTAATTGAACCCTTTGAATAAACTGCTGTTGCGGTAGTCTTCTTGAAAATATTTTCAGCTAGCAATATCATTAGAAACTGTTCATACGAAATTTTTATTAAACTGTTCTGCCGTGTCAGAACCACGGAACTTCTGACAGTCTGCGCAAATGTAGCTGGTCGTAAAGATTAGTGAAAAATTTTACATCTTTATTGGTTCCTTTCGTGGGTAAGGAAAATATTTTTTCTACAGAAGCGCGATACTTCGTCGGCATCAACATCACCTTTTACGTTGACACATCTTTATTCTACAAAATGTCCTGGCGCAGGTACTTGACCAGTAGTATTTAACATTCATTAATCTGGTTTAGTTTGAATTCTTACAATTCAGCGCGAAGAAACCTTTAGAGTCTTGACGAGAAGGAATAGTCACGACTTCGGTAGGATTAATAAAAAAAAAAAAAAAAAAATTTGTTAAAAATGATCACTATGCTGTAAGTAAATACTAAGGAAAGAACTTAGAAAAAAAGACTCATTTTCGGCAGTAAGAAGAATAAAAGTTTTATTTCCACTCTGAAAAGCAAAAATCAACCTCGGGGCGCGGACAGGTTCACCATCTGCTTAATTACGAATGATTGTAGAATAAAAACAAAGTAGACTGGAAACACCTTGTGTCTGTATATTAAAAACTCGGTAACTGTTCAGAGCTCTCCTGTGTTCAGAATTCATCTCGAACACATTGTTGTTGTTTCTTTCTCTGGATGTGACATCTGTTTCACAGGGCCGGCAGCCTGGCTGTGATATAGCCACGGTTACTTTGGAAGGGCAAATAGGTGAAATCCTCCTCATGTGAGTTTTAGTATATCGTAACTAAAGCAATAGATGAAAAATACCAAGTTGCATCAGAAATGAGTTTGCTGTTCAAACAATGACTTCTAATTTTGAACCGCGGCTTTTTCATCTGCTGGACCTTTCCTGCCAAATATTAGTTATATATTGTTGATAGACACAAAACTCGTACTTGCGACTACAGGCAAACAATGTAAAAGGGATCATCTGATATTCAGCTTTCATTTCATCCACTTTTGACATTAAAGATCAACCTGAACGGCTTTCGTTTTTTTAAATATCAGTAGATATATGCGATATAAAACTAATACGTAAATTTCAGCCTCAAAAACCTTTCCATTAATTAATTATCCGCCAGCAAAGTACTCGATTCGCACTTGGCATCCATTCAGTTTGGTCTTTGACCTGCAATCAAAAGACATCGGACAAAAGAGACAGCTGTCCGCAAACGAGTGTCATAAAGACTGTCAAACAAATGTACTACCTAGTATACATATTATTTTCACAAAACGAGAGAAGAATTGTTATTTCTCTGCATTCTTTTATAGAACCACAGATGGTGTTTGAGGCTTTTATTTTTGTCGACCTACTGCTATTAGTGTCTCATTGGCTGGAACTTCCACATAATAATTGTTATCAATATTTGTCATCGATGTAGCAGTGCGTCTGTGGCTTCTGTGGGCAGTGCGCGTGCAGTTCTAGTTGTCCGACATTTAATTACAAAACTCGCAGACTTCAATGGGTTATTCACGTTGTCGGCAACTGTGGTGGGGACACCATTAAGTGCACTTTGCTTGGTAAGTAATGCCAAAAGTAATTATCCATGTCATCAGTGTATTTCTGTAGTTTAATAATCTTAAGTTCACTTGTGTTTATGGTGGTTTGCCATGTTCTGGCTTTAGGTTTAAAATATGATGATCAACGTACATATGTTCCAATGTTAAACATATCACAAAAAATGTATTTGTCTATGTGACGGCAATTAAAACATAAAAAGATGTGAACACCTGAATGCAGAAAAAAGGAAGACGGACGTCGTTTGCTTGTTTTCTGCTTATTCTGACCGCATTCTATTTTATTATTGAATAAGTTTGTAACCTTGATCCAGCGATCTCCACTTACAATAAAATCCCACCGAAGTTTACTGACACCAGATAATAGAAGAGATAATAATTAGCAATTTCTGGAATATATGTCTAGGTCAGGGAAAATGTTATATGGTGTGTATTTCACCAGAGAATGTTTCTTTTTTGATGCTTTTTGCGATTTTAGTTTCTGTTTTCTCCGTTACACGTTAAAGCTCTAGACAATTAGAAATAACAGACGTTGTCATTCTAGATGTAACAGATGACACAGAGGGGTGAGGGAGGTGCATAGAGGGAGGGTGGCAAGCGAGAAAGATTGGAAAGTGTGAGTTTATTTCCACGTTGAGTAGCAGACATCGACCTGGAGGCGAGGCCAGGTACCCTGGGTAGTTACAACTGATAATAAATATAAAAGCAAAGTAGAACGGAAACACACATTGTGTCTGCATGTAAACAACGTGGTTCAGATCTCGTCTCGAGAAAGGGTAGTTTTTTTCTGCATGTGATCAAACCATGTTGCCCACACAGCTGTTGTAAAGGATTTGAATTAAACAGAAAAACACAAATGCTTTATTCACACATTAATAATTTATTTCTTCGGTTTTGTTTTTGACGCATATTTGAAAGCGTGGAGCCAGGACCGAATGTTTACTCACAAATTGCTCCTCCATTGTTATACACAAACCCAGACGCCCGCTACAGCATCACAGCGCTTTTTAGCGTGCAACAGGTCGTCAGGATTTTCGTCAAGATCATCATCAGGATCCTCGTCAGGATCCTTGTCAAGATCCTCGTCAAGATCATCATCGAAATCCTCGTCAAGATCATTATCGAAATACTCTTCAGGATTACCGTCAGTATCATCGTCAGGATCATCGTCAGGATCATCGAAAGGATCATCTTTAGGACCATAGTCGTCGTCATCAACACCCCTGCGCTTTTGGTCATGCAAATCTGGTTTGGCCGCTGGTAATGCCTCTCGACGACTTATCTCTGAACGCTTTGCAGCAACCATGTCTGGAACTAAACAACAACAACACGCGCGCACGCACGCACACACACAAATTTATACTTCCATCACTGCTACCTCTTAGAATACAGAATCGGACATGTCTGTTGTCAGAATTGTACTTACATAGAAAGGCTAAAGCAGGATTTATAGACTCAACCTTCTTTTTGTAAGTACAAACTGGAGCAGTCATTAAAAATAAAAACAAGTGTAATGATGTTCATAAAGACCTTGATTGACCACTGGAATCTTTGACCATGGGACCATGGGAATAAAGCAGTCGTCAAGCTCGATTAAAATAAAAGTAAGATAAAGCAATGCCCGGGGTGTCTGTACCCTGCTTCACAAGACACGTGTCCGCCTTTAGCCTCATGTTGTCCCGGGGCAATGCTTTACCTTGCTTCATCACTGCGGCCCAGGATGGGAGAGTACCTCACATTTCTGTGAGTGAAACAAGTCCTACAAAGGAAGGTTTTCCTTATTCCTATTTGGAAAATGTGGCACTCAAGCAAACTTAGAGACCACAAATGTTTGTAAAGCAGAAATACAAAGATTCTGTCTGAAAGCTTTGAAACTGGTAGTCAAGTCCAGGCTATAACCCTCTATGACTATATAACCCTCTTATAACCCTCTTATAAGGTTATAACCCTCTTACCAGCCTACTTAAAATCATCCGATTAAAAATTAGTCTATTAAGTCCTGGCAATATGATTCAATGTAACTCTACTTACTGGACTTCGCCGTCACCAGTGCGATGCAGACGACAACGAAAAGGATGCAAACCTTCATGTTGGCTTGTTTTGAGAAGATTTTCTACCTGTCAGAAGAATCTGCGGCTCGGTATGAAGCTATGAGGACTTTCTCTCACCTTTTCATACTTTTCAAATAGTCTCTGATTTATTCAAAAAAAATTATAAAATAATAAACATCCGCAGGCAGCCGGCTTAGTCTTGTTAGTGGAGATTGTGATCTTGGAAGTTGGAAGTACAATCCAATTGACCCTGTGGTGCAGATTGTTGTTCCTAGGGTTTTATCAAAACCTAGGATCAGTTGGAGCATATGAGCCCTAGACTAATTATATCGTGAAGTGAGCGTTTATTGTAACAGGAATAACAGGAAACACCTGCACCAGGCATGAGTTCATTCATCCGAATAATATTTCAACAATGTTTTCGGAGTGGCCAGAAAAAGTCTGTTTACACTTGAATGCGCTAGCCACTTGTCAAAAAGTGTAGTCAGTGTACATATTCATTTCAAGTATATGTTTATGAAATTTTATCAGAATATATAATTAGTAATAGTTTTTAAAATTAAGCACTGCAGATCTGATAGGACGACTCTTAAGTAACATCTTCAGAAACATCTGAGCCATTTCTTAACCAGAATATAGTTGCTCGCTCTTATAAACAGGCCATCGTATTGAAATATTTAAGGACAGCTTTAATAGACTTTATTAAGACAACAGTAAAACGCAAGAACTCAGTTTTTATCGATGAAAGAATAGTACAAAATATTACTGTGTCTTGCTAGTAATAATAAATAGTAAAATAGAGCATCAGGGAAAAGCAAGTAGTTTGGAACACGAGGTCTTTGTTTTGACAAAAAATAACAACATCCGATAATCAATTTTAGTTTTCTAAATGTGATATTGTCATCTTCTGCATGAAGCGCTTCCATGCTGAGCTGTCAACATGACAAAGGAACGAGAGTTACTTTTGAAGCATGCGATGAGTCAAAGAGATGATGCGATGTACCGATAGCCTTTCAATAAAACTCGATAACCTTTGTGAGCATATCCTACCCTCCTTGTTGACAAGAAGTTCATCAACAGTGTGTGTGTGTGTGTTGGAGGGTGGGGTGGGGTCGGAGGCTCAAAGCTCACAACAACAACAACTGCTACTACTACTTTTATTTAGCGCACGTTTCCCCTTCACTTTTGTAATTTGTTCCACAGATAACCGTATTGTTCGAGAAACTGGAAACACACCTTGTGTCTGTATGTTAACAGCGCGGAAACTGTTCAGATCTCTCCTGTGTTCAGATCTCATCTCGAACACCTTTTTTTTTCTCTGGATGTGACATCTGTTTACAGGGCCGGCAGCTTGGCTGTGATATAGCCATGATTACTTTGGAAGGGCAACTATGTGGAATCTTAGAATGGGACAAATGAGACAGCTGTACGCAAACGAGTGTCATAAAGCCTGTCAAGAAAACTTATTATGTAGTTAATATATTATTTTCACTAAACGAGAGAAGATTTCTTCGTAATTAAAGCCTTTGGTAATTTTTAGGTAGTTATTTCACTGCATTCTTTTATAGAACTGCATATGGAATTTGAGGCTTTTATTTTATTTTATTTTATTTTTTTTGCAGCAATTTCGTATGGCTGTTAGTGTCTCATTGGCTGGAACTTCCACATAATAATAATAATAATAATAATAATAATAATAATAATAATAATAATAAAAATAATAATAATAATAATGTAGCAGTGCGTCTGTGGCTTCTGTGGGTAATGCGCGTGCAGTTCTAGTTGTTTGAAATTTAACAAAAATTAAACAAAAAACACAAATGCTTTATTGACACATTAATAATTTATTTATTCGGCTTTGTTTATGACGCATATTTAAAAGCATGGAGCCACGACCGAATGTTTACACACAAATCGCTCCTCCATTGTTGTGCACAAAGGTTAAAGGTCAGCATGACGCGGCAGAAGCCGATTACAGCATCTCAGCTCTTTTTGCCGTACAGCAGGTCGTCAGGATCCTCGTAAAGATCATCATCAGGAACATCGTCAGGATCATCGTCAGGATCCTTGTGAAGATCCTCGTCAAGACCATAATCGAAATACTCGTCAAGACCATAAACGAAATCCTCTTCAAGTTCATCATCGAAATGCTCTTCAAGATCATCGCCAGTATCATCGTCAGTATCATCGTCATCATCATAGATAGGATAATCTTCAGGACCATAGTCGTCGTCATCAACACCCCTTCGCTTTTGGTCATGCAAATCTGGTTTGGCCGCTGGTAATGCCTCTCGACGGCTTATCTCTGAACGCTTTGCAGCAACCATCTCTGGAACTAAACAACAACAACAACAACAACAACAACAACAACACACACGCACGCACGCACACACAAATTTATACTTCCATCACTCTTAGAATCCAGAATCGGACATGTCTGAAGTCAGAGTTGTACTTACATAGAAAGGCAAAAGCAGGATTTATAGACTCAACCTTCTTTTTATAGTACAACAAGAACAGTCATTAACAATAAACAAGTGTAATGATGTTCATGAAGACCTTGATTGACCATTGGTATCTTTTACCATGGGACTATGGGAATAAAGCAGTGGTAAAGGTACCTTAGGGTAAAATAAAAGTAACAGAAAGCAATGCCCGTGGTGTCTGCACTCTGCTTCACAAGACACCTGTTCACCATTTGCCTCATGTTGTCCCCGGGGCAATGCTTTACCTCGCTTGATCACTGCGGCCCAGGATGGGAGTGTACCTCAAACTACGGTGAGTGAAACAAGTCCTACAAAGGAAGGTTTTCCTTATTCCTATTTGGAAAATGTGGCACTCAAGTAAACTTAGAGACCACAAATGTCTGTAAAGCAGAAATACAAAGATTCTGTCTGAAAGCTTTGAAACTGGTAGTCAAGTCCAGGCTATATATAACCCTCTATGACAGACCTGGGCAAAGGCCGGCCCGCGGGCCGGATTCGGCCCGCCTCCTGTCTCTGACCGGCCTGCCCGATGACCCGCCCACCAGTATATATACTACATATACAGTATTGGGTAAAACTGAGTTAACTATATTAGTCCTGCCCTCTAAAAACATTCCAATTTCTCATGCGGCCCCTTGGGAAAATTAATTGCCCACCCCTGCTCTATGACTATATAACCCTCTTATAAGGTTATAACCCTCTTACCAGCCTACTTAAAATCATCCGATGAAAAATGTTAGTCTATTAAGTCCTGGCAATATGATTCAATATAACTGTACTTACCGGACTTCACCGTCACCATTGCGATGCAGACGACAACCAAAAGGATGCAAACCTTCATGTTGGCTTGTGTTGAGATTTTCTACCTGTCAGAAGAATCTGGGACTCGGTATGAATCGTAAAGGACTTTTTCTCACCTTTTTATACTTTTTTAATTATCTCTGATTTATTAAAAAAAGTTATTACATAATAAACATCCACAGGCATCTGGCGTCAGAAGGCTTTCTCTTGTTAGTTTAGATTGTGATCTTGGAAGTGCAATCCAATTGACCTGTGGTGTAGATTGTTGTTGCTGGGGTTTTATTAAAACCTAGGATCAGTTCCAGCATATGAGCCCTAGACTAAGTATATCGAGACGTGAGCGTTCATTATAACATTAATAACAGGAAACACCTGTACCAGGCATGAGTCCATTCATCCGAATAATATTCCAACAATGTTTTCGAAGTGGCCAGAGAAAGTCTGTTTACGTTTGCATGCGCTAAGCACTTGTCAAAAAGTGAAGTCAGTGTACATATTCATTTCAAGTATATGTTTATGAAATTTTATCAGAATATATAATTAGTAATAGTTTTTAAAATTAAGCACTGCAGATATCTGATAGGACGGCTCTTAAAGAATATCTTCAAAAACATCTGAGCCATTTCTTAACCAGAATATAGTTGCTCGCTCTTATAAACAGGCCATCGTATTGAAATGTTTAAGGACAACGTTAATACACTTTATTAAGACAACAGTAAAACGCAAGAACTCAGTTTTTATCGATGAAAGAATAGTACAAAATATTACTGTGACGTGCTAGTAATAATAAATAGTAAAATAGAGAATTAGGGAAAAGCAAGTAGTTTGGAACACGAGGTCTTTGTTTTGACTAAAAATAACAACATCCGATTTGTTTTCTAAATGCGTTACTGTCATCTTCTGCCTGAAGCGCTTCCATGCTGAGTTGTCAACATGACAAAAGCACGAGAGTTACTTTTGAAGCATGCGATGAGTGAAAGAGATGATGCGATGTACCGATAGCCTTTCAATGAAACTCGATAACCTTTGTGAACATATCCTACCCTCCTTGTTGACAAGAAGTTCATCAACTGTGCGTGTGTGTTGAAGGATGGGGTGGGAGGCTCATAGCAAAGTGGCTTCCAAGCCCTGCGTCCCTCCTCCCCAGTTAACCCAACTGTCTGGTTCCATGGAGGGTTAGGGGAAGGGAAAGGGGAGAGACATGTGGCCCCGATGAAAGAAAAAGGACCTCATCTCTAACACCTCACTCGCAAACGGCTTCAAGGGTTACGGCAAGACCTTTTAAACCTTTTTTTTTCAATAAGAGTTGATAAAATATTTTCTTTCAAATGTGTGCAAAAAAGCAAAAATATAATAATAATAATTTTAATTTTGCGCAATATTCCAGGTCGTGGCCAAGCTTCACATTACCAGGCCTTAATGTGGCTTGTCGCTGTCGAGTAATGATTGTGCAGAAGTCATGAGCAGTCATGCGGAACGGTATCGATTTTCTGATGTCAAAACATTGCTAGTAGGTAGAGGTGGATCAGATCCGTTTCACGATAAAGCTTTAGATTATTAAGAATAACAGACGTTGTCATTCTAGATGTAACAGATGACACAGAGGGGTGAGGGAAGTGCATAAAGGGAGGGCGAGCAAGGGAGAAAGATTGGAAAGTGTGAGTTGATTTCATAGTTGAGTAGCAGACATCGACCTGGAGGCGAGGCCAGGTACCCTGGGTAGTTACAAATGATAGTAAATATAAAAACAAAGTAGAACGGAAACATACAATGTGTCTGCATGTTCAGAACCATTAATAGCTGTTCTGGGTTCAGATCTCGTCTCGAGCACGCTGGGTTTTTTTCTGCATGTGATCAAGGTATGTTGCCCATTCGACGATAAACACTCCTCTCCCTCCCGGACCCTTTTTAACGTGAGCAAAGGGCAATAAGTTTGCCTCTAATATAAACAGCAAACACACAGCTGTTGTAAAGGATTTGAATTAAACAAAAAACACAAATGCTTTATCGACACATTAATAGTTTATTTATTCGGTTTTGTTTATGACGCATATTTGAAAGCGTGGAGCCACGACCGAATGTTTACACACAAATTGCTCCTCCATTGTTGTGCACAAAGGTTAAAGGTCAGCATGACCCGGCAGCAGCCGATTGCAGAATCTCAGCGCTTTTTGTCGTCCAGCAGGTCGTCAAGATAATCATCGAAATCATCGTCAAGATCATCGTCGACATCATCGTCAAGATCATCGTCGACATCATCGTCGACATCATCGTCGTCGACATCATCGTCGTCGACATCATCGTCGACATCATCGTCGTCGACATCATCGTCGACATCATCGTCGACATCATCGTCGTCGAGATCTAAGCCCCTGCGCTTTTGGTCATGCAAATCTGGTTTGGCCGCTGGTAATGCCTCTCGACGGCTTATCTCTGAACGCTTTGCAGCAACCATCTCTGGAACTAAACAACAACAACACACACACGCACGCACGCACGCACGCAGGCACGCACACAAATTTATATTTCTATCACTGGTGCCTCGTAGAATCCAGAATCGGACATGTCTGCAGTCAGAATTGTACTTACATAGAAAGGCAAAAGCAGGATTTATAGACTCAACCTTCTTTTTATAGTACAAACAAGAACAGTCATTAACAATAAAAACAAGTGTAATGATGTTCATGAAGACCTTGATTGACCAATGGAATCTTTGACCATGGGACTATGGGAATAAAGCAGTGGTAAAGATACCCTAGGGTAAAATAAAAGTAAGATAAAGCAATTCCCGTGGTGTCTGCACTCTGCCTCATGTTGTCCCCGGGGCAATGCTTTACCTCGCTTCATCACTGCGGCCTAGGATGGGAGAGTACCTCACATTTCTGTGAGTGAAACAAGTCCTACAAAGGAAGGTTTCCCTTAATCCTATTTGGAAAATGTGGCACTCAAGCAAACTTAGAGACCACAAATGTCTGTAAAGCAGAAATACAAAGATTCTGTCTGAAACTGGTTGTCAAGTCCAGGTTATAACCCTCTTACCACCCTACTTAAAATCCGATGAAAAATGTTAGTCTATTAAGTCCTGGCAATATGATTCAATATAACTGTACTTACTGGACTTCGCCGTCACCAGTGCGATGCAGACGACCACGAAAAGGATGCAAACCTTCATGTTGGCTTGTGTTGAGAAGATTTTCTACCTGTCAGAAGAATCTGGGACTCGGTATGAAGCTATGAGGACTTTCTCTCACCTTTTTATACTTTTCAAATTGTCTCTGATTTATTCAAAAAAATTATAAAATAATAAACACCCGCGGGCAACTGGCGTCAGAAGCACAGTAAGATAGGTTTGCTCTTGTATGGTTAGATTGTTATCTTCAAAGTACAATCCCATTGACCTGTGGTGTAGATTGTTGTTCCTGGGGTTTTATCAAAACCTAGGATCAGCTCGCAGCATATGAGCCCTAGACTAATTATATCGAGACGTGAGCGTTCATTGTAACAGGAATAACAGGAAACACCTGTACCAGACATGAGTCCATTCATCCGAATAATATGCCAACGATGTTTTCGGAGTGGCCAGAGAAAGTCCGTTTACACTTGCATGCGCTAACCACTTGTCAAAAAGTGTAGTCAGTGTACATATTCATTTCAACTGTATGCTTATGCAGTTTTTTCAGAATATATAACTAGTAATAGTTTTTAAAATTAAGCTCTGCAGATCTCATAGGACGGCTCTAAAGTAACATCTTCAGAAACATCTGAGCCATTTCTTAACCAGAATATTGTTGCTCGCTCTTAGAAACAGGCCATCGTATTGAAATATTTAAGGACAACGTTAATGGACTTGAGAGAGAGAGAGAAAGAGAGAGAAAGAGAAGCATACAGCAACAGAAAAAAAGAGAAAGAGTATTTGAATCAAATGCTTTGCTGAAATCGTATTTCTTTCACATCTGTAATTCGAGTAGATTACGTACACAAGCTAAAGAATTTGATTGGATGTAATAAATTAAATAAAATATTGAATTTTTAAATTTTTCGGTAAAATATTTATTGGCATGTTTTACCGAATATTGATCAATTGCTGATAGTTTGGCAACTCACATATATATATATCCTTGACTGGGTTAGTCTTGGAAGTTAAGCCTAGAGGTGTTTTGTTTAATTTCCAAAAAATGCTGTTGGTTTGTTCGCTTGTGAGGACATGAAAAGGCGTCTGTAGCTGTCGGTCTTAAATGGCAAGTTCGTGAGACCAAACTTAGCTAAGTCGACTTAGTGAGAGCGACGGCGATTTAAGACTTAGCAAAACGTCACATGCAACCCAACTCTGGCTAACAGTGTGAAAGCAGCTTTATTAAGACAACAGTAAAACGAAAGAAATCAGTTTTTATCGATGGAAGAATAGAACAAAATATTACTGTGACGTGCTAGTAATAATAAATAGTAAAATAGAGCGTTAGGGAAAGGCAAGTAGTTTGGAACACGAGGTCTTTGTTTTGACGAAAAATAACAACATCCGATTATCAATTTTAGTTTCCTAAATGCGTTACTGTCATCTTCTGCCTGAAGCGCTTCCATGCTGAGTTGTCAACATGACAAAAGCACGAGTGTTGCTTTTGAAGCATGCGATGAGTCAAAGAGATGATGCGATGAAACTCGATAAACCTTTGTCAACATATCGTGCCATCTTTGTTGACAAGAAGTTCACAAACAGCGTGTGTGTGTTGAAGGGTGGAGTGGGGTGGGCATAGCAGAGTGGCTTCCAAGCCCTGGGTCCCACCTCCCCAGTCAACCCAACTGTCGGGTACCATGGAGAGTTAGGGAAGGGAAAGCGGAGAGACATGTGGCCCCTAGGAAAGATAAAACACCTCATGTGCAACACCTCACTCCCGAACGGCTTAAAAAAGGGTTTGGGCAAGACCTTTTAACCTTTTCTTCAATAAGAGTTGATAAAATATTTTCTTTCAAATGTGTGCAAAAAGCAAAAATATAATAATAATTTTAATTTAGCGCAATATTCCAGGTCGTGGCCAAGCTTCACATTACCAGGCCTTCATGTGGCTTGTGGCTGTCGAGTAATGATTGTGGAGAAGTCATGAGCAGTCATGCGGAACGGTATAGATTTTCTGTTGTCAAAACATGGCTAATAGGTAGAGGAGGATCAGATCCCTGTTTCAACGGGGTGGAACTCCCAGCTGACACTGATCCTTTCGTTTTGTTTTTTTTACATCATCACTAATTTAGCGTGTGTATGTGTGTGTTTGTGTGCGTGGGTGCGTGCGTGTGTGTGTGGATGGCAGATGTCAGTCGTTTCTTGTCCAAAAATGTCAGACAGAAATTCTGGACACATCACGAGGTTGACTCTTTTAGCCACTGTCATATCAGCAACTCAGATTTGTTAAACTTCCTAAGCGAAGATTAAAAAAAACTGATTATTTGTGTTTGAAGTCAGCATTTCAAATATTTTTTTAAAAGGATGACTTTGAGCAATCTTTATTTGTTTTTGCTTTATTTAACATTTCACATCTTTTTCAAGCCACAAAAAATTTTGACTCAACGGGTGATGTTTTTAAATAAGTTTATTTCGTTCATCGTATGTTGATGGCGTTGTACGGAGCAGTCTCAGCTTGCTTAGCTTCAGCGAAAGTTACCAGACAGAATTTTCATTGAAAAACAATTCTTCCTTTGCAGTGCACAAAGTTCAGCAAGAAATACCACCATACCCCGTCTTTAAATATAGCCTCAAGCAAATATCGCCTCTTTGCGCTTTTTCTTGCCATCATCAAAATCATCATCAAAATCATCATCAAAATCATCATCAAAATCATCATCATCATCATCGTCGTCGTCGTCGTCGTCGTCACCAAAACCGAAAAGGCCCCTTTTGGCCATGACGCCGCTATCAACTTCCAGGTCTCGCTTGGCGTGCAAGAGATTCCCTGCGACTGCTTCCACCTCTCGACGGTTCGTCTCAACTTCTTCAGCGGTCCTCTTGGGGAGTATGTAACCTAATTAGCAAACAAATTGGTAATGATTACCGTTAGACCCTCATCAGCAAATAAAAGTTGTCAGGAATTTTCTACATGCTTCATAAACTCCTACTGATGTCAGACTAATCGAATGTTTTCTAATCGAGTTGATTAAACTTTCAGAACTAAAATTGTTGTGGATACGTAGACTTGTTAACGTGGTAACGAATAAACTTAATGACATCATATGTAAGCCATTGCACTTTTTATTAGTGAAAGCACATAAAACCATTAATTATGTACTGTGTTTTGTCGGAGAAAAACATAGCTTCCATCTCACTTAGATTGGTTGTATTGTCAGGACAGAAAGTCTTGTTAAAGCGGGGCATTTTTTCTTATTTAAAACAATTTTAGTTTTAAAGTTTTTAAAATGTATTGTGCATTGTGATTAAGTAAAATTGTTTATCTAAACAGATTTAAGGCTAGAATGTGTTCAAAATTAGGAATGGGTTGTGCAGCTGACCAGAAGAACACAAAGCTCCAACACCACGCTCGACAACCGGCTAGAAAGCCATCTCAATTCTTATAAGTAATATTGAAAAAAATATATAAGACCTTTTGCACTAGTGGGACATATAACTCTATTATCTTTAAAACATATTATTTGTCAAAAATGAGAAACTTCTCGCTCTTCTGGCCAAACAAACGAAGGAATAGCAGCTCAGCGGGCATTGAACTCGTGACCTGACCTCTCACGCAAATGTTACGCTTAGGATACGACTACGATTACGCGCGCTGGCTTTATCTCTCTACTGGAACAAATAAAACCGCAGTAAAAAAAAAATATAATAATAGACAATGTAAAGAAATGGACTGGTAAATAAAGAACGAAAAACAATACGCTGAGGTAAAACACTCAAGATCACGAGAGATAGATGGAGGAATGTAAGAAGCCATCAAGTGTGTTCTTTCTTCTGAACACTTTTCTGTAATCAAAATATCACATCAATTCACATATTTAAATGTGTTCTAGTGTGTCGAAACATCCCCTAATATTTCTTAATCAGAACATACATTGTACAAATTTCAATACATTAAGTTCTCCTTGGAAGCACACTAGCAAGGAATATGAAACTGGAATTTTCTGATCCCAGTTTAAACTCGGTTCAGTCATAACATGACTTACCTATACATGTATACATATACAGTGATACCTCGGTTCTCGAACGCCTTGGTTTTCGACCAAATCGGTATTCGACCAGAAATTCAAATTTGTCTTGGAATCGAACAAATAAACGAGTTGAGCCGAATGGCGTTCATTAATCCCACAAAGCAGAAATCGCAAATTTTGTTGAACAACATAGCAGTTAACATTTTAATGACAAGTTATGTCCACTCTCCGTAAAGAAATCAGACAAGCAAACTGCAGAGCAAGATTCTGATATAGTTACCTCTTTTTATTGAAGAGGACTCCCTTCAATACAATAACCATCCCCCTTCCCTCCTCCCTCCACATTCATTCCCTCCTGCCATAAAGTTTGTAGAGGTACAGACTGTACTGTACAGTACATTTTATTTATTTTTTTTTGTTTTAATAAATACACTTTATTTCTTATTTCTTGTTGAGACTCATGTTTTTCTACATATTATATACAAATTAGCCAGAATAGGCATTTTCTGGGCTTGGAACGAGTTTCCATTATTTCCTATGGGTTTCATTGCTTCGTTTCTCGAACAATTTGTTCTCGACCGTCCTCCCGGAACGAATTATGTTCGAGAACCGAGGTATCACTGTATATTCTTACCCAAACACCGTCGAGCTTATTGTAACTAATGAAGACAAACTCACCGGTGACTATCGAGTCTATGGCGATGCAGACGATAACCAGAACGATGCAGGTCTTCATGATTCGTTTTTCTCTTCTAGGTGCAAATACTCTGTACACTCAAAAGAGCTCAGAATTCAGAGTAAAGCTCAAGGAAATCTCACACCTTGTTTTATACATCTATGTCTATTTGTCACAAATTTGCCGGAGTAGCAGCCAGTCGCATGGTAGGCTCTTTGACATCTTGATGGCAGCAAGACAGAGCGATATTCGTTATTCCAGATGAGCTTGAGATGGCTATCTACCTGAGGCTGATCCTCCAGCGTGTAACCGACACCACACTGTAGATCATTGGTCTTATAAAATATATCAGATAACAATATTTCTATTGGCGAATCCTCATACATCAAAACAGCGAGAATCGACGGTGAAAATATCGGAATAACTTGTCCACCATGCTTCAATCTTTTCATCCAGCTACTAAATCATCGCCACGAAACATCCTAGGGTAAGGTTAGAGCAAAGGTGAAAAAACGAATTATTTATTGTAAAAAATGTGTTTTCAAGCAAGCATTAGACTACAAAAATATTTGTTTATTTTCATTGAAAGCAAAATAACCAAATGGAAATAAAACCAAAGGGCAACATGTGAATTGCAATTCTTAGTTTTGATTTTTATGATGTCTGTCATTCTCGGATTATGAAATAAATGAAAACTACATTTATCGAAAATTTCTGTTCCTGAATATTCATCCAGTTTGTAAGTTCTAGAAAAATTCCGCGTTTGTTTCTGATGAACTAAGCATAATCTCCACCACATTTTTCTTGAGTAGGAAAAAGTTATCATAAGAAAACTTGTTTTGTTTTTGTTTTTGAAAACTAAAAGTTAATGATGATCTGTAAGTATGAGTGCTTTGGATAAAAGATGTAATGGTGATGGAATCTTGCTACACGCAAGTATTCATGATGAGGATATTCGTTATGTGTTTGGGGAATAATCATCATCTTGATAAACATAATAAACTAAAAATAAATAAAGTAAATAAAAATAAACAAAACAAACAAAGCAAACAAGCAAAGAACTACGTTAGAACAACGCCCTCGTTGAGATGTGAAACAAAAGTCTAATAATTACAAGAGTAGAGAGTCGATCATAAAAAAAAATGAAACTGCAGTAATTAAATACGACATTAATTTTCACCACCCTTTCCTCGTTTCCCCACCCTCCTCCATTGAATATATATTCCCCAGCTTTACATCAGCAACATCCCGACACACCCCAGTCCCCACCACCACCACCACCACCACCACCACAGACCTTGATGTCAGTCTGCTTTTTCTGCAAAACAAGCCATTAGCCTCAGAAGACTAAATGAAAAACGTAATCAGATCATACCTTCATGCTTCCAACAGCGAGTTTTTATTTGATTTCTCTCTCTCTCTTTTTTGCCAACAGCGCAGGTGCGGCAGTCAATATTATCAACTTTGTTTTCCCGAGCTTGTTCATTAACACAAAGACCTTGTTGTTGGGAGGGTATGTCAGAAAGGTTAATGCTTTGCCACATTTTGTCTGTCACTGATAACTATCCGCTCACCACGCAGGCGCCAAAGAATTGCAGGTGTTTTGCAAATTTTCTATCTCTACAGTTCGTTAATAAAGAGACCGTAAATAATAAAAATCTGTAAACAAGCTGTTTACATAGAAGGGTGCGTATCTTGTCACGTCCTTAGCCAAGCTGTTTGTTGTCGGCTATGATGCGGCTGGAGAGGTAGAAGAATATATTTAATTATATTTAAATACCAAGTGCACAGTAACCTAGCTGTTGCTAGGTGGATAGCTAATGCCTCTTTATAATAACAAATGCAAAATTTGCATAACACATACTCACACACCTAAGGAGCACGCTCTTAGCACTTAAAAATAAAAACGAAACATGGACAGCATACGAGGGACAGGAAAACAAACAACATATGAACATGAACTATAAAAGAATAAAAGAAATTACTAAACGAAGAATAAAATCAAATACAGAAAAACGCAAAGAGGAACCAAATAACAAGAATAAGAGCTGAGAGTAACTTCGATCAATTTTATAAATTCTTACTTTTGATTCTTTTAGGTGTTTGTCTTTTGCCTATCTATACCTCTGGCTGCTAAGCAGGAAAGAGGCTGATAAATAAAGTAACAGAAAACTGAGACATAGATAATATTAGGATAAATAGTGAACTAAAAAAAAAAACTTTATTGATTCTGGTTTCAACTACTGTCCGTTTATAAATTTATAATTGGAAAATCGAGTGGTTAGCTCAACCGTAGTTCAAACCCGAACAATAGTCGGTTCGATACCTGTAGAACGCAGAATACTTCTTCCAGCTGACTTACGGTGATATATGTACTTCATTCCTTAGAGGCTGGTAAAGATGATGGAGCAAAGGGAAAAAGAAGGGCACCGTCCTCAAAAATGACTAGGGTCTCTAACATCTCACATCTCACAGTCGTAAAAAAATGCTGGCCTCGAGATGACTTGGGTTTCTAATTTCTAACATCTAACTTCTCAAATTTACTTGCCTGCCTTCTTTAACCATACATGCTAGTAATAATCAAAGAAAAATATATTTAATAAAACATCTGTAATTTTGTCATAATGTGTGGACTGTCCATATTACTGTTTAGTACAATGTAATGTTTTTCTGGATTCATCATTGATGTATTGTATATAAAACAAAAACATTACAACGTTCGGAATGATTACATCGGATAAGTAAAGGGAAGGTGATCGAATAAGTATTTCAAATAAACGCACTGCAGAAATAACATTTCACACATACAAACATTGTTATTACAGGTGTCTCGCGTGTTGAAAAAAAAATCAGCAAATATTTTGTTTAGTTGCAAAAGTTACAGCCCGGCCTGTATCAAGCACAGGCTCATTATTTCCACTTAAAAGTTACTAAAAATAACAAAAATTGTTTGTTGCCTCCCGCGTTTGTATCCCCGGGGAGCAAATAGAACAATAAAAGAAAAACATTTGTTATTTTCCTGAAAACGTTTTAGCTTCTGACACACGTATCCTGATCTTGATATGGAGTTGGAAAGCTGCATCCACAACACAGCAGCAGGTTTGGATGTCATTACTTTTCGGAGACTAGATGACATGATCCCCCGCCATGAAGAGAGTAGCTTGGGAAGGGGGACTGATGTTTTACACTTAGTCAGCAAGTAGAGCAGCCACCACTGTAAAGAAAGTGGGGAAGGGAGGTTGAAGAAGGGGGTGAATGAATGATGCTGATCACATCTCACCATCACCTGTACTACAGTGTCTTTATTGCGTAGGTAATGTGTGATGAATGCGAATACATATGTATATAATGTCTACTGAAACTAAATATCTTTAGTGTACGGCCAACTTCAAAAAAGCGAAAAGGTCCAAACATCAGTCCTGCGGCAATTCTGAAGAGAAGTCTTGGAAGCACACAGGAGAGAGGTATGACCGGAAGACAGATGTCTGAGTGATTCATCTGGACCCCATCATAACTAATCGCGTATTTGTTCTCAGACTTATGTTGAATTATTATAACTTTTATGATGTCCTAACCACACTACTGTTAGGAAAATACTCTTTAATTCATTTATTTTTATATAGATAATCTTCTAAAACTGTTGCAGTGACAAGCTTGTGTTTTGTTTGCTTCTTGTCCTCGGTTTGTTTGTATTTATGTTTTGTTCTTTTAGTTCCAGTTCATTTGTAGCTGTTAGTTTAAATAGTTGTAAACATTCAGATGAGTCTACTGCTTTAAATGATAGCCCTGACTACAAGGCTACGAAATCTTTTAGCAAAATTTAAAAAAATATTTAAAATACTATTACTTTCTGTATTTTTTTTAATAAGCTTATTGTAAGTGTGCAGTTTCCAATATTCAAACAGCTTTCAGTTTTCCGCACCTTTATATCTCTTTATATTTATTGTTTTTATTATCTTCATTGTCTTTAACACAAACAAAGTTTGATCCACAGATTGTCAAAGTGCTTAATACCTTTCAGACTTTCGTATCACCAGCGGAAATGAAGATGTTCTCAGTTTGCGGGTTGATCGTCCTGGTCCTGGTGGTGTCAACAAAAGGTCAGACCAAATATTGCTGCTCTCTTGATCAGTTTGAGGGAGTGTTGTCCAGCGTGACTAAAACCACTGTCGGTGGTGTTGACGGTCTCTTTAAGGTAAGCGGTTTACTTCTTTCATTGAGTTTTAACCCTTCATGTCCTACATGTCATCATTTGGTTAGTCAATGGACTCCCATTGTTATTTCCTCGTAATCGGCGCAATGAATATATTTTTTTATTATATATATGTGTGTGTTTGGCTAGTCTTTATTTGTAAGAAATATTCCCACAATATAAAATTTAAAAACAAATCTGGCAAAAAATTTGGTAAACTCTTAATGAAAAAAGCGAGTAAGTCCAGTGGTTTACCAGGACTGTTGCTTTCTACACCCTCTCCTCTCATGTTCAGTGTGTATGTATGTTTGTATGATTGCCTGATTGTGATGCCTTTGTAAAGCGTATTAAGCTCGTCTGCGTGTTGGCTAATTATTAGTATTGTTGTTGTTGTTGACGTGATCATAAAGGAAACGAAAAGATTAAGAATATTTTTGCTTTCCGCAATCGTTCAGAACATCAGCTATATCTTCTACGACTACACCAACAATCGTTTTGCGATGTTTGTCAACGACACAACTCCGAGTGGAACCAGCGAGTCCTTTGTGTTGCAGCTGTACACAGAAACTGTAAGTATGAAGTAGGAAAGTCAGAAGGGGACGTAACACTGTGTATAAGGGGACTGCACCGACTCTTACTTACCTCAGACTTCTTCCTCGTATTTTCAGATATCTCCTTTCATACGTTAACACTAGTATGAGTCAGAATTTATTTAATTAAATTTTCTGCTGTTTGACAGAACACAGTGCTGTTGTTATTTTGTTCAAACTTCTGTCTACTGATGTCACTGAAAGTCCAACCATTGAATTAACAACTTCAAGCAAATGCCTATTGTTTTTTCATCCAATATTATGTGATTTATGACTATAAAAAAAGAAGCTGTACACTTTAATGACTCTGGATGCTTTATATATTTCTGTGATTATTTTGGTCAGGGCGCAAAGATTTACAAAAAGAATTTGCGATCGGGAGACTGCAGTGTAGAAGTGAACTCAGAACGTTTTCCACGACATTGTGTTCCTGGTATGTCATGTGTTTTTTTGTAAATCGAAAGTTCTTTAAACTTGATCCTTTGACCTTATCTTCTTTCTCCACAGAACGCTACTATCTTACCTCTCGCAGTTGTGTTTCCTGTTGTAATGTGCGGTTATATTTTATGTGTGATAAATTGAGAAAGAAGGAAACGGTGGAAGATAAACTACATAACTCCCCTGTATTTGTATCAAATATTAACCCTTTCCTGCTACTTTGTACCCAGTATCTTTGGTAGGAAGATGATTGTATCGAGGGGTAGAAGTGTAAGGATTAAAAAGACAGTTGTGTTTCATGCCCTGCTTTTGTCCTTCCTTCAGATGAAGCTGAGAAGATGGGCATCGTCTCATACGGCACGACTGACAACCCTCTCTATGCTGGAGCTTACCTGCTTAAAGAAGACACGGACAAGGGTCCACTGGAAATCGTTATCACTACCACGGCTGACGACGATTGTGCACCGATCTCCTTGGTAATCTCTGGACCTTTAAACGGAGGTGAGTGAGTGAGTGGACACGCCAAAAGGTAGTACAACAAGTAGACTTGTAAGCGGGTGAGTGGATGATTCAGTCTTGAAAATAAATCCAACAACGAAACGGACGAAGTGATTATGACTGAATGATGATGATGACAAAGGAATAATGGTCACGGACGATCACGATCGATGATGCTGATGATCACGCACTATCACACAAATTTACTTTTTACCTTTACCTTTGACCTTAAACACATTTTCGCTGTGCATCAATGCCGTTGATGATGATAATGATGATGATTGATGATTGATTGACGATTGATTGATTGATGATGATTCTCATTGACAATCGTGCCAGTGCCGCTGCTGCTTGTGGCAGGATATGTGAACATCAGGCCCGGCATCTCCGACGCTTCTGTCTTCAACGTGCCGCCAGAGTGTCAAGGCGCTCCAGAGGTCAGGGCAGTAAATATTATCATCTAAATTATTTGTGACGTCACGCCCACACACCCAGCCACACCAACACACTCACCCACCAACACACACACACACCACACCACACTTTCCCTTGCATAATGTTAAGGTCATTAAATTAACTTTGATGTAAATGAAGTATAACATGACTCAAACTACACATTTTTACACAAGTAAATTATTGTATCCCCAAAGAAACAATGAGATGAAATAAATCATGTAGACTAGTGCATACCGGTCAGCGAATGTTCATTCTTCGGTCCTTTGACAGAGTCGACGACGCTCGGCCAGTGTTGTCTCCAACAGCTTCTTCCTCCCTTAAGAAGGACCCTGCTACCATCAACCCGACTGACACCCAGAAATGAAATTCCTCCGACATTCCACTGGCGTTTTCTTCAATGGTTAGCAGCTTTTAGCTTTTAGTCTTTTGTGTCCATCCGGACCTTATACCCGACCTCCAACTCCTATTTCCTATTATTCTAAGCCGCTGAGTAGTGTTTACATTTTCAAGGTGTAATAAATGAATTATTTCAATTTACTTGTCTTTGATCGTAATTTACATGAGAGAATGTTTTGTATGTGCAAGTTATTCATTCAGGTTACAGTATCTGACCTGGTGTTGGTCTCTATCATAATTGTTATTTATTTTGTGTGTGTGTGTCAGTGATGCGTATGTGCATGTGAAAACACATTCTTCCATACAGAAGTTTGCATGAAAAAATTATATATCTGTTAAAAGTCACACTAAAATTATGGCAAAAGATCATTACATATCACTTCTCCTCTTGCGAAAAAAACTTTCAATATAGTCTACAAATTATTACATAAATGACTTGAAAGCGTCTTCAAGGAAGATTTAAATTTTTTTTTTTTGCAAGAAAGATAATTTCCCAGGAAATATTTTTCTTTACTCGGTACAAGTCTGCAAAGAGCGAGGTCTGTTATTTCCGAAATATGAGCAGCGGAAAGTGAGCGCGTGTTTCACTACATGGCTACCACCTCCATATAGTCACAATAAAAGTTGACAATACAGTCACAACTAGAAGAACTACCAGCAGAAATCAACCCCAGAAAATCAGTGTACCTGGCTGGCAAATAACAAATTGTTTTGAAAACACTGTGCACTCATGTAACATCTATTCACGCTGCACACTTACTCCGTTCAAAAGTCTAGATACAGCTACTTAAAAATATATGAAAAAAAAAAATAAAAATGAATAAAAGACTTCTGAGTACACTTAGTACGTCCTGGAAATTAATTACTCCTACATCCGAGTGGAAAAAAAAAACCAGACACTTATTAGTCGGATACGAGGGTTCATTTAATTTGACCATAAAAGCTACATTCGTGAGTCATCTAAACGACCCACACCTTTGCACGCATGCACACACACAAACACACACTGATATCTAAATTCTAATGATATCTAAATACATTTTTTTGAGAACTTGAGTAGAGATAAGCGTTGGAACATATACATTGATATCTAAATATAATTTTTTTTTTGAGAACTTGAAATAAAATGAGTAGAGATAAGCAGAGGAACACATACATTAACCGGCACGTGATTCCACTTTGATGAAATGTCATTACCGATAAATGATAAGGAAAGAATGTTCTCTGCTTTCACCTTCCCTTATAACTTAATTACATTTACCAGTCCTCTTCTGTCATCTTTACCTCCACTAATACATCAATTACGCATTCATGCAAAGCAAGTTCTGGATATTTTAGGTGTTACAGGTCGGAGCAGGTCTTGAACCAGATACCTTTTGATCCGCAATCGAGATGATTAGGGACTAAGCCACGTCTAGAGCATTCTTGCACTAATAAAAGTGAAACATCGAGATTTTGATAAAGAGACAGAAAAGTTGGAATTAAGGACATCATCACCATGCACGTTACAGTCGCCGAAATGTTTAACTAAGTATTTTAAAACTCAAACAAGATTGACCCAGATTTGTTGTTGTTTCTTACCTTGACCCTGAGGTCGTGGAGACTGCGAAATACCTGTTTTCAGGTCACGTTTGCAATAATCTATCAAGGATAAGTGAAGTTCACATTTCCGTTGTTGCTACAACCATTGTCCTATCATAGAACAAGTATGAAAATGTGGTCAGTTGCTGAATAATCTTTACGAAAAAGAAAATGTATTTGAAGACACTAAAGCAGACGTTGTCATAGCACATACAAACACAATAAAAATAAATGAAAACATACATAATACACAGAGAGTTTTGGCAACAACATTACAAAAATACATCTAAGGGTTTGTCAGCGGGTTCTCGAATGTTTATGAATCACAGGATACTTGAATATCTGAAGTTAACTTTACTTGGCGCTCGAGTGTCTGAGCAAGTAATTTAAACTAAGAAAAATATATTGACCCGAGTTTGAAATCTTGATGCTGAGGTCATGAGTACTGGGAAATTTTCAAGTGAGAGCTTTTGCCAGTAGGTTCTCATGTCCTTGTGCATGGATACCTTAATATTTGATATTATCACTACCCTTTATCGTTTAAGCAAGTAGTCTGAAAAAAAAAATTCGGGTCAATTTATTTTTTCATATCGTGATAGCAGGTACTGGGGATTGGGAAATACCCTGACGAAGCCTCTCGTGACCTCCCAGCCACTTGAAATATCTAATAAAAGGCAAGTCCGCGCACCTTTAGTGCAGGTAAGGACAGATTTTGGCACAGGTGAGTTGTCACTGTTGCTCTTGTTACATCCACTGAGTTGGTGTCTACATGACATTTTGTGCTTACCCTTAAAGTGAGTATAGTTTTCAAATTTTTTATCTCTTGTTTCTTAAATAGCTATTGCAGCGATGCAAGCTTTGTTATAGTCTTTTTAGTTCCCCTATTCTATATCGTCGTTATATACCCGCTTACCTCTCTACCATCCCTTTTGTTGGCAACGGTGAACCATTTATATTCCCTTTCCATTTATTACTTCTGTCCTCAAAGTGTGAAATGATCAAATGTTGGAAACAATTTTCGATCACGTTAAGACAACCCAGGATTCCCCCGTCATCAGGT
The DNA here is from genome assembly GCF_003073045.1 of Pomacea canaliculata. NCBI lineage: Eukaryota > Metazoa > Mollusca > Gastropoda > Architaenioglossa > Ampullariidae > Pomacea > Pomacea canaliculata. The sequence continues at coordinate 13,547,860 of NC_037596.1, read as the reverse complement.
TGTAATAAAGCTGCTTTACACTTGATAGGTATTTTATTTATTTATTTGATTTTTGCTTTGATCTAACAGGTGTTCTTACCTTCGGGGTAATTAGCAACCTACAGTTTGTCTCTAGGAATGTCACATCTATTTTATCTGACATGTGTCTGTCCTCGCTCTCAGTAAAACGTCTTCATATTGCAGGTCGTCACGTAACTAACAGAAATGAGAAGTTTCTCAGCTTGGATACTGATCCTTGTGATGTTGGTGGGGTTAACAAATGGCCAAACCAAATACTGCTGCTCCATTAACCAGTGGGAAGGACTTCAATCTAGAATTACTGGAACAGCACCTCATGGTGTAGGCTCTTTAATTAAGGTAAGCAGTTTATTCTTTATTCATTCTTTATTGAATGTTCCTTGCATTCATCGCTGTTATAGAGTTTCAGCTAATACACGAGTGATATGAAACACTTGTTTTCTTGTTAATGAAACTGTATGTCATCTTTTTCTGGAAAAAACTTTTAGCCACAAAAGGAATTAAAATTTTAGCTTTTAGCTATTTAGTCCCGTTCAAGCTTCCGAGAAAGAGCTAATAGTCCCTCTCATTCTCTGTAACTTTATATTGGTTTCCAGGAGAGTGGATGTTTGTGGAGCCAATGAGATATAAATATGAGTTTCACCTTGCGCGTGATCAGCTTAAAGAACAGTTGTTGTTATTTTCACTGTATGAAAATGGACTTTCTTGTATTTTCTCTTTATTGTATTCTTCAGGAAGATAGCTATGTCTACTATGATTCCACCAACCGTCGTGTTGCGGCCTTTCTCAACACTACCTCACCAACCGAAAATACCGAGAACTTTTTCCTGGAGGTTTATACAGGTTCTGTAAGTACAAGAGTCAGTAAGAGGTAGCCCTTCAGCCCTTAACGATTTACATGTAGTTTGGTAATGGCTTAGGAAGGCTCCATATAAGATATTGTTTTCCCAAATCTGTGCTAATATTTCTCTTTTGATCTTGTATACCATCCACAAAAAGATATAAAAATCGTGATGTTTGTACACACATATTTCTAATTAACATTTGGTCCCAGGGATCTCACTGAAGGACTTTGAAGCCTTTGCAACATAAAAGTACAATCATGACGTCTATGGGGAAGGGAGTATTGACCTAGACTTGGGGAAATAGCAATTTATATGCATTTCACTTTTCTCAATCATCAGAAATATCGCGCCATAGTAAATCTTTAATATTGACATTGTCCATGAATCGTTTAGACCAGTGATGCCCAACCTTTTTCGGCCTGCGGGCCATATCCATTTCGGACAGCCGTGTCGCGGGCCACTTCACCGCAAAAATACAAAAAGGAAAAAAAAATAGAGCAGATACCATTTTTTTAATTAGAAACAAGTTGTACTTACCATTAATTATGTGGTAATTAGTGGGATATTTGAAGTTGTTTTCCCGAAACCAACTCTGAATGTCCGCCTCATCGTACAGACACAAGTCGGAGCACTGAATCGAAATGTTCGTCCATCGAAAAAAAGATTGAGAGACGCCCCTACGTGGGGATAAATACTTCTTCTTTCCTTTTTTTCGTTTTTTATGGTCTTCTTTCATTACTAATATGCCGATTTCCTGCACTGTGGGCAGAAGTTTCGCGGGCCGGATGGCACCGCGTCGCGGGCCGGATATGGCCCGCGGGCCGTAGGTTGTGCATCCCTGGTTTAGACCAAAGGTGTCCCAAGTTTACACACCTCAAATGACTACAATGCGAATTCGAAAGCTGTGTGCTTACTACATTTCAATTATTGTATTTATTATCGCTGTTTATTTTTGTTGTATGTTGTAGCTATAATAGTTTTTAACACTGCAAAGGATAATACGTATTATGAGGCAGAATTTTGTGGTGTATTACCGATGAGTAAATTCTATTTCCCAGTCATAATTTCTGTCCTGGGTATCCTCGACAGACAATAAAGTTTGTTTTGATTTTGATTTTGATTATTAACATCTGCTTCTTCTTCTAGTTATTATTATTATTATTATTGTATCAAACATAAATTGCGTTGGCCGTGTGTTTCTGTTCAGGTTGGGAGGATTTACATACTAGATTTGCTAACAAGAAAATGCACTCTTCAAGTGTCCTCATTGCCTTTCAGTGGAGCATGTGTACCTGGTATGACTTTTATCGCAAATATTTTCCATATAATAATTGGTTTGTCTTTTTAAGTGAAGCAGACGTCATCTACTGAACTAATTTCCTACCATTAGAAAATTTAGGGAGAATTGTATAGAAGTGATAGTGCTGACCTGTCTTAGACGAGAGAAAGGAACCCGACCCTCCTTCTTTTCCGACTTCAACACTTGGAATTCTCTGCCCCCGTTGTCTTCCGTCTGTGAGAACGATATTATCGTTATTGTATATTTTGGGGGAAATAAGAAGCCTGTTTGACGTATATTGTTGCATCACTGTCCTCAATGCAGATAACGCCACCAAGCTCAGCGACATCTTCTTTGGCACGTCCGTTAACCCTCTCAACGCTGTCGCCTACCATCTTCTCCAAGAAGTGGCTGGCAGTAAACTGGAAGTCGTTCTCACTGTCACGGCTGACGGAAGCTGCGTCCCGGTCACCCAGCTTGTCACTGGAGCTATAGAAGGAGGTGTGTGTGTGAGAGAGAGAGAAGAGAGATCGACTGTGTGTGTGTGTGAGAGAGAGACGGAGAGAGTGTGTGTGTGAGAGAGAGAAGGTGGCAAGCGAGCAAGTGTGAACGAGAGAGCGGACTAGACGATGGGAGAGAAGATATGTGACGTCCATAAAGATTTTATCATGTCTGTACTTTAACATGTTTAATTTGAACAAATAATTTCAAACGCTGTGCAGCGATGATGATGATACGTGAGTCTGGTTTCCAATTTCTTCTTTGACCTTTTATTTTCATTGTCACCCGCTACAGAGCCTGTGATGCAAGTGACGGGTTATACGAACATCAGGCCTGGCATCTCCCGACCCTCGGTCTTCAACGTGCCACCTGAGTGTCAAGGTGTCTCGGAGGTCGAGACCAAGACACAGGTAAATAACGTGGGCTAAATATATCTGATTATATCACCTTTGGTATAGGACAGGCGTAGGAAGATGAGATGATGATGCGCGCGCACAGATGCATATATATATATCTTTACTTTACTATGTGTACTGCAAACACACACACAAACACACAGAGGCTTTTGACTTACATTTCTGTACACAACACACACTGACATATAGGCACACACAACGAAGTACATAAACCTCTTTACTTGTCCTTAGACGCACAGACATACATAACAGGCACACATATAAGCATGCATACACACAAGCTAATAATAAAGAGTGGAGTTTGTCTATGTGACAAAGACAATGACAAATACACGTGTCACTGGTGTTACATAAAGATACAAATATTGAAATCATTTAATGACATGTTCTCAGGTGAATGTGTGTAATTTATGTCCTTACCTGATGACATTAGTGCCTTTTGGGCGTACAGTTGTAGGAAAACATGAGATGAGACTTTCAACTGTGTACAAACAACACCAGGCTCATGTACTGGTTGTCTTTTTCACACCATGTGACTATCATATCCCATTTCTGAATTCTTCCCTTTTATGTCTTTTGCGTCATTCTCCTTTAAAATCCCGTTGAGCTAGTTATCTGTAAAGAAATGTGTTGTTTAGGTAGTCTTTTATTATTATTAATGAACTGCAGATTACTGAAAGCCACTATACATTCTGTAAAGATACTTTCATATCAGTAATCAATCAAATGCAATTTTTAAAAGCATCTCAAATCAAATATCAACGTAGAAGAAAACCAATGGACATTAGTGCACACTTATCAGTAATTATTCTTCCTTCGGTTTTGTAACAGAGATTTCGTCGGTCGGCCACAGGTGCTGGTCTGCCTTCCGTCATGAACAACCTCTTTCGCCCATGAAGATGAAGTTGTGTATCATCCCTGCCTGTAGTGTCTCGCCGTCCCCTTTCAGTTTGCTAGCGTGTTCGAGCCAAGACATGGCGTAGTAAAAGTTTGTTAACATACAGTACTCTGTTGGATGCCCAGCATTCTATTTCTTTAATTTTTTTTATGATCAATTTCGGTCTGGGCTAGCTTTTAATTACATATTAATGTTACACTGTTTCTCTCTGTACTTCAAAACATTCTGTAGCATCTCTAATCAGTCATGATACTTATGTATTCCAAAAATGTACGTTTTCAATACTAATAAAATAGGATTTTTCATTCTGTCCTGTCTTTAGTGATTTACATTCATTCATACATTTGTTTTTCTACCCATTCACTAAATTTTTCAGTGATTAGCTGTTCATTCAGAACCAAACCAATCAAAGTACTTCATTTTATAATTTTTGTATGTGTGTGTGGGCTTATGTATAAGGGGGGCATTGGTATTTTACGCCGTGCCAGCAACTGAGGCTATATTACGGCAAGCAGCCAGCCCTGTAAACAGATGCCACATGCAGGGCTTATGTATAAGAATATGTGTGTAGACAATGCATCTTTGCACAAACAAATATTCTGTCATCAAAATGTTATGCAAAGAAGAAAAACTATGTCTACTCTTGAATCAATTTGTCCTAGTCATAACACAGTGAAGTTTAGCAGTTAAGGACTTTCACCTGTCTGTATTGGTTCTCATATTACATCCCTTCATGACAGAAAATTCAACATTATGACATTTAAAGCAAGTAAAAGATTTTCGTACCCAAAATAGGGATATCCTGCAAATTTACACAATTACATTTTGTTGTATTTTCTAATTCAAAATTTATTTTCCTCAATCAACGAGATTTGCAGTAAGACAGCAAAGGTCTGAAAATTTAAGTCTTCACAAGATTTAAACAAGTCTGAGATGGAGAACAACAAACCCATGTTGCTGAATTTTTAACACAAGACCAGCTAATCTGCATGTGATAATAAAGATAAATGGGTTAGTTATTTAAATTTTAAGTATGTACATCTCATAAGAGTAATGAAAATTTTATTTATAAAGAATTGTGTCCTACATTCACATATTCAGATTGTAGGCCAGAACAGAGCATAACTGAAATTTAATAATCAAATTATTTGTAATGGAAAAGACGGGTAAGGCAGACAACCATTAGTACATTGTTACCTGGCCTGGGCTCAAGATCTGAAAGATTTTTAACTGCAGACAGTCCACTGGCTGCTTTTCAATAGCTTTTGATAGATCTTTCATCCAAACTTGTAATGTTCCTTAATGCAGAAAATATACCACAAAAAAAACTTCCCACAAAATATTTAATTTTTCTTAGTCTTATTAGCCACCAGTGGAGTATAGGGCTGCAGCCAAACCACGCTAGCGGCTCAGGTTCTGAGTTTCCTTCTTCAGTTTAGTCCATGTCATCCTAGCTGCCTTTGCCTCCCAGTGGACCGATCCCCTTCAGCACTGTAGTCTTTATAAATTGTTAGCCAGCTTTCACAGGGTGTAACCAATCCAGCCCCACTTGTGCTTTTTGAAGTCTTGATTGGGAGCCATTTTGGTTGGTTCTCTTCCCAAGGTCTGCACTGCAGATCATCTTGGACCATCTGATGTTGAGGATGTGGCGCAGACATCTGTTAACCAATGTCTGAATCCTGTTGGTGATAGTTTGTCACACGCCATGTCTCAGATCCATACAGAAGGAAAGACTTAATATGTAACTTTCATATACCATAGATCAGTGTCAACAAAATATATTTATCTGCACCAGAATACCTGTTTTAATAAAAAAAGATGCAATCTTTCCAAACAGAGTTTCAAGATTTTGATTACTTTCTAATCTGTAAAGCTATATAGTATCATTCCAAAACCATGTCAGTTGCTTCTTATAAATAATTCAAGGCAAAAGCAAGACATTTGCTTGCAAGTCCAGTTCAAAAATACAAATAACCCGTTTACTTTCTTCTGGGATGCAAAATTATTTAGAGGAAAATAATGCAAAACATTTCCAGATGCCTTCTAAATAAATTATACACTTTAACAACACAAGAGGAATAAATGATAAACTACAAACCACAAAACTTAAAAATGTATACAGTAAATATACAATGCGAGAAAATAAACCGATTTCATAAAAACGAAGGTTTAAAGCACAAATCATATGCACAAATAATTGTAATAAAGAAGAAGAATTTGTTCTTTCAATACGTTGCACAACTTAAAAAGCATTTAATAGTAACTTTCCTGATGTGGATGTTTTACTGTTCATATTCTAAATATCCAGGAAAAGAATTTGTGGTTTTATTTTTTTGATGACATTTGAATTATAAAATATAACCATAAATAACTCAAATGTCTTTCCTGATCTGTGAAATCCATAAATTAAAGAGTACATGAGAAATAAAATTCAAGACTGTAACCAAAATCACTGTTTTGTTAATAAAATAATACTTATATCTCATTTAAAAAAAAATCAAAAACACAAAGAAGCAAGACCGCTGTAACTAAAACAGGGAAAAAAGTCAAGGGACATAACAAAGGAACAGCAAAACTCACAAAAAACATCACATTTACTTTAACCGATTAGCTCAAATAACAGTGTCACAGATCTGGTGTACTAAGGCCCCAAGGAGCACGATAGTTATAAGCACAGTGATGATCCAGTTAGATTTAAATGCATTTATCACATCACTTCTGCAGCAGCATCTAAGAAATGTTAAAATAAATGACAAGTACAAGAAGCCCACAAACCATAGACAAGTTATTACTATAACTTTCTAGATAAGACTGTTGTTAAAATTTCTTTTCTGATATGACACGGGGAGTTAAAAATATGTATAAAGTTCCTTAACCATGACTACATTATTTTAAACACCTAAAAACTTTTTTTTCATCTGAACCATTTCTGAGATTATCTGATCATTTTCCAGCAGCAATCCAGCTGACTGTGAGGCTGCTAAATCTTCTGTCACGGACAGAGCACTGTGCACTAAAGCCAGCCTGAGTCACATGTACATCATCCATCTCGAAGGAGAACAAGTCGCCTCCATTACTGACACCACTCTGTGCAAAAATAACCTGGGGAACTTCTGTGAAGTTGACTTTCCGGAAGCTGATTTGAACTTTGTAGGTCTCCTCATTGCAGTCAAAATAACCCATTTCCACTGCAAAATAATAAAACACTAATAAAACAATACATTAGAGACAACCACCCAACCAAGCTCATGACTGCAAAAAAATATATATATATTAAAGTTTAAAAAAAACCAAAAAACTATTTTGGCATTACAAGAAACTATCATGGTAGTCTTCAACATAGCCCCTACTATCATCTTGCGATTATTTACATTTAGTTGTACGGACACCACATGAAGAGTCACAACTACATGTGATTGTATAACAATTTTAATAGGCCACTCTTACCTTGTTTCATCTTGCTAACGTGCTCTTGCAGATCTGTAAATTTCAACACAATGTATCTCATTTCATTGTAATTGATTAAAATTTAATTCTGATATGTCTATAGCAACTAGGAAAATTAGTAGACTTCTTTAACAACAGCTTCACATTCTTTTTACTGAAAGAATACAAATGAAAACATAAAAATTATGAGCAAACTTTATAAGTAAAAATATTTTCTGACAAGAAATCTGTGAAAGAAAGTAGCAAACTGCTTACAAACCTTTTTAATTATATGTTTATTTAGTTAGATAGACAAAGAAGGGTCTTGACAGCTTCCATTTACCTTACAGAAAAAAGGAACGTATAACATGTTTTCCCACATGGGAGCAAGTTTAATGTACTGATGCAAGGGGCAGCGCATTTAAATGCTCTATGACACAAGGGATAACAATCAGTCAAACACACATATACATATGTGCAGTAAATGGTAGCACGAAGGAACACAGAGTGAGGAAGGACGAGAAAGTAATATGATAAACTAATATTTTAGTATTTCTGAAAAAGATAGGTTTTAAAGGCCAACATATGTGCTCAGTGAAAGTTGCAGCAAATAGAGTATCACAAAAACATATTCTGGTGGTATTTTATGAAGAGGTGCAAGAAATATTATATTATTGTTTTTCTCTTAACTGCATCTAGATTTGTCAAGAAAACGAAGTGACGAAAAGGTAGTATTTTCTAAAAAATAGCATTGTCTGTATGAGCTGAATTTAAAGAGGAAAGATACAATCCTTGGTAAAAGAAACCAGACCAGGACACAATGTGCTGTGCCTAACTGGCATGACAGCTCTTGTGTTCCACTACTGTTTCTTGATATGCTTGGTTGTCACTGCAGTTTGTGCCTGTGAGTTCAACACTGATTGAGTTTTAATTTCTGCTGTGTTTTTTGTTATCGACCAAAAAAATCATGCAGACTTCGGAGCATTGCCAGCGTCAGGCATTGTGCTAGTGTGCAGTTGTTTAAATTATGACTGACTTTGTTGTACACAACAATTATTCTGGTTTCACTGTATCTTTCTCCAATTGTGTCATTCTTGTTCGCAGATCTAATGTTTGATCTAAAACTCAGGACTTTGCATTTGATACATGATTATCCTAGCTTATCTATGACAATTTGCTCTGTGGACAAGGACTAATCTGTGAAAGCTGATGTACAGTGGATTATCTTGGCACTTCACTATTATATGGGTGGATTTGCATCGCTTTTTTTCTGATGGCTCATGAACACATTTTGCAGGCAACTCAATGAGGAGCCAAAACATTTCACTGCCCTCTTGATATTTGTATGCATATGTGACTATACTACATGACTTCAATTGTCAGGTCTAGACATATTTTAAATAAATTTCATTAAATTCTTACTGATATTATCATTACCATCTATTTTTCGCTGCATCTTGGCTAGTTCTGTCACAAAATCGATGTCACCAGGAATACCACAAACATGACGCTTAAGAAAGGTAGACAATGATGATTTTTGTATGAACCCATGCAAAACACCAAAGTTCTGCAACAGAGTAACAAAACTTTGAACATTAATTTCAAATCTTAACTTGCTTAAGTCTAAGGTATACAGGTCTGCATGAACACATATAACTGTACAGAACAGTTATCAATTAGACATAGCTGTAACTGCAAATAACAAGAAATGATTCAAGTTAATTCATGTAATTACTAAGAACAGAACCTGAGCATAGTGTGTTATGATTCATATTAATGTGAAAGATTCTTGTAAAGCGACTAAATCTTTCTCAGGAAACTTAAAAATGTAATTCAACAGAACAAATAATTCACATGTATCATATGTAACCTATCATTTTTTGTATATGATGAAATCCAGTGAATGTGTATCTTTGTGTATCTTTGTAATAGAAATATATGTGATATACCATAGCAACGAAAAATGTTAGCACAAATGTGAGGACGGCCGCCACTCCTGCTGCAATAGCCAGTGGCTTAATAAACTCGTGGAGGTTTGGTTGAATTGATGTGACGTAAATATCTCGAACAGCTGCCACTATCGTTGCAAAAGAAGACAAAACTTCGTTTCTGCCAGAAGTATTGCCTGGACGCCTCTCCGACTGCTCATGCTCTGAAAGTGCTGGGGTTACCATAACATCTACAGCGCCAGAATCATCGTGGTGTCTTGTTATTGTTTTCAGGAGAATACGATCTTCTTGGTCCTCAGAAATCAAACTGCCTAGACGAGTCATGAAAACCCACTCTTCTGGCACAATCAGACCATTTTGCGTGATAGAAGTGCGAAAATGCTCGAGTTTGATATCCAGACTCGTAATAAAAATGGCTTGATTGGGGTGGTCTGGTTGACAAATTGCTACCTCTATCATATCGGTAGCGTCGTTAGAACCGTTGATTGTTATATCATCAGCCATTTTTTCGGAGATTTGCTTAAAGACGCAGTTGCGTATGTGACCTTTGTGTTCTAAATCAACTGTGTGGAATAAATCATACAATAACCTTAAGAATGTAATTCCTTTGTACCACTTGTTTTTAAAGTAATTTAATATATTAATACTATTGATAAGATACAATTACGCAACTGTTTTCCTTCCTCTTAAGTAGGGAGGTTTCTGCAAAACAAATTATTTTGATAATATAAATAATAAGTTTTTCTTCATTGTTTAAATAATGTAGATTCTTAACTATTTATTAGACTGTTTGTTAAACGTCATGTTATTTAAGGTCATAACATTTATCATAATTAGGGGATATGATTATGATTACGGATTTCTCCCCGTGATAGTGCTTGCAGCCGAACAGAAAAGCAACAGCTGATCTTCGCTGTGTACAGCGCAAGTACCTTTCTTTAGAAGCTGCGTGTTTGTTTGACTTAGTGCAAAATGGAAGAAACAGAACATGTTGTCAATGAAGATGCAAAGACAAAAAAGAGTGAGTTTGTAAATTTATAAATTTTTTTCTTATAAGATTTTAATTTTTCCATGGTAATGAAAACAGAAACGCTTGTCTGCGTTGTCCAGTTTTTTTTTTTTAATTTCATCTTTTAGTCTATAGGAAAGCTTTTACAGTTTTATCCTCTGATAATACCACTAAGATTTGTACATAACATTCGTGACACCATGAGTTAATGTTTAACAACGAAGTTTGGTTGTAAGTTTTCGGGTAAAAAGTGAGAGGAAAGTTTTAAAAAGTCGGAGAAAATACATTATGCAACTGGTGCTTGATAAATGTGTCACAAGGCTTTTAGTGTAGTCACCTGCTAGTCCTGTCCCACACCTCACTGTCATTTTCCGCCCTTCTCAGTCTCTTTACCTTGCTTGTTCTCTGACCATTGGTTTATATTCCTGTTCTGCAAAAGCAAATGACCATTAATGGGGTATTGTTTTCTTACAATGCTGCACCTTGCATATATAGCCCCATGCAGTCTTCAGAGTTTGTTTGCTGTTATTGCTGAAGCTCAGAGCCAATGAAATTGATAAAAATAATAAAATTGCTAGGATAGTGGACATATCTTGACAACTGGCTGAACAATCAACAGTATGAAAATGAATAAGTGCACACACATTCTCTGATGTAATAATGTCCCTTTCTAAGTCACTCACATCCCCTGGTGCCAACCTTGATGCCTCACACTCCAGAGCATTACATCACTGAATAGCACAAGTACATTTTCGTGAGAATCCATCATCTTATTTGACTGTTGATTTTATTTAAAACATTTTATCTTCATTTGTGTTTAATAGACTTTTCCACTTTTTATTTGTTATCCTTCCCACTGGCTTTCTTAATAAGAACCCAGAACAATACTTCATTGTTATCCTACTGGTTATTTTACTTGCTTCTTCATGGGTAACCATTTATGCTGGAGTTTATGTTGGTAAAAAATTGTTGGTACACATAACCCTTGACTTCATTGCCTTACCTGGTAGAAGGTAAAGGTCATCACCTATCCTTTTGGTCTGTAGGGAATGAGATGTTAGAGATCATACTTTACTTGGGGCCAGCATTATTTGAAGGTAGTGCTAATCTCTTTTTCTCTCTTCCTTACCTTCCCCAACCCTTTATGGTCAGGTGTAGTCTTGACAGGTGCATCAAGTTTGCTATATCACATGAACATTGAACCAGTGCACCTATGGTCCATATTACAACCACTGACATCAAAATGCTGAGGAGAAGGGATAGACTAAATATCCTGAGAATAAAGGGGACACTTCTGATGGCTTGCCTTGCCTGACTTTCACCCTTTCACGCTCCTTTCCCCTGATTTCGCACATCCACATGCCTCGCTCAAATATTCTCTTCTCACTTGTGTGTGCAAGAACACCTGACAACACATTATTAACATACAAACAAAAAATTATGTTGAGCACGATAGAATCATATATATATAACTAATAAAATAACCTGCTATCAGGCAAGTAAGATTTACATGCTATGCATACAAAACAAAACAAAGAAACAGTTCCCTCATAGCATGGTATTCTTTATGGCTCTGAGTTTGAAATGGGGCAGACGAATTCACCCTTACATTCCTGAGACGTAAACACCTGCCCAGCCTTGCACACAGCTGGGAGTATGGCAGTGTCCTCACAACTGACTGCCTCCTCGACAACCAGTAGTACATCTACAAAATAGCCCTGGCAAACTACTGGCGGAGATCACTGCTGGTTGCACACAGTTATCCCAGTCAACAAACAGTGGCAACGAAGATGAAGTTAGCCTCTGACATGCCGCCCCCAATGCCACTTACACGGCTGCTCCAGCTGGTTGCCCTAGGCATCAAACAGCAGCTGCAGTGAAGATTGTTAGGCAACAGCAGTGTCCGGCACTGGCTTCAGATGACCAAGAATTCCAGGGAGACACGATAGATTCTGCCAGTCACTACCTCACAGCGGTTGCCTTGCAGTGTTGCTGTTATCAGTATTCGCGCCAACGCTCTGCGGTCGTGTCTTTCTTTCTTCTCACGTTCTGTGATCGCCGACGCCTCCACTAGGCAGACCTCTTGCTTCGCGACTGTTCCAGCGAGGTTAGAGACTACAAGTGCTAGTAAGTAGTGCATGGTGTTCTCATCCCAACGGATAGATCATGTCCTCTCTATGTACTAATCTCTGTCGTGGGCTTCTCGTGTGAACAATGTTTCTCAGCAGTGCTTTAGGCCCTTGGTCAAGGTTGTTGTTTTACACTGCCTTGAGCTGCATGTTGTATGGGTATGTGAGCAAAGACAAACTTTCAGATTTTGATGGTAGTCCCTGCTGGAGTAATAGGAAATGCCCTGTCACTACCCTTTTTCCAATTCTAAAGCTAACTGGTTTGCTGACTACATGACCCCTTCCTCACATCCAAACCAAAATAACCGCAAACTATCTCCACATGTCAAACATAAAAACCTTGTGCCTTTCAAGTTCAGGCCCTGTCCTCCTACCTCTGCCTATGTCCTAAAAGAAAAAAACCCTCTGTACTACCCCCCACATATCTAAGCCCACAGTCGATAACATACATCTCTGTGGGCTATCATTTCCTAAAAACAGACAGAAAGGCTTCCCCTTCTGACCGTTGTAGTGACCACCACGCACCTATAATTAACATAGATTTAAACAACTGTTTAGTTCTGGCCTTGAACCAGGCTGGTTCATAACACTATTGTTATCAGCTATTTCATGATTATAAAAGTTTGGGATTCCTAATAACCTATTTTCACCTAATGCTGTACAGGAAGCCATTTCCCCAAATCTGGATGAGTGACTCTTCCCTATATTCTTAAGATACAATTGTAAAAACATCATTATGCACAGAAAGAAATGAAACTCATGATGTCATGTTTGTCCACAGATTCATCTATTAACATAGTTATATATGCTAAAAACTCTCCTATTGGCTGTTGCATCAGCTTAAATATATCTCTGTGTTTTTGACCTCTTTCTGTACATGGTGATGGTTGTAGGCATGTTTCTGGAGAATGGAAGAAGGGTATTTATCCAGATTATGAGAAACAGCATCTTGCGCTAATCTTTGTCTGGTCATTGAAAAAATCCACAAAAAAATCCTATATGTTTACATAAAAAGTTTCTTCGTTGGTTAAGTTATCTAGAATACATGAAGTAATAAATATAAGAGAATGATAATATTGTGATTTATTATCATTATTTTGGCACAGATGATGTGGTATCTACAAGGTTTACACCTTCAAAACTGAAACTCCAGAAACAGAGACAATCCAAAGTCGATGAAAAAGTTGTGGAGCTTGCTGGAGCCATTCTCCCACGGATTAAATATGGATCTGACCATAGAGCCAGCATAGCATCAGCCGTTTACGAAATGCCTGAATATCCCATCGAACAGAAGGAAGAGAGAGAGTACTTTGAACGTCAGTACTCCCAAAGGTGAACAGTTACATGAAGCTTTTAAACACATCTTTCACTCCTTTGTCCATATATTTGAGAGTGTGTATGAAACCTTGCTTCTCTGTTTTTCATAAAACACTTTTAAAATTTCTCCTTTTTTTGTTGTTAAATGCGGTGCCTTTAATGCACAATAATTTATTACAAGGCAGTGATTACATTGCTTGGGCACATAGATAAACCAATTATAAAAATTAGTTTTATTAAATGTCAACTAACAATTTTTGAACATCTCCATTTACTAGTGTAGATGTGAAGGTACCTGGCAATCAGCATGTGTATAATGTGTTTGTAAGACAAGAAGAAGCAATTCAGTGTCTTAGTGTCAGAGCATACATTAGGCACATGAATTGTTTTTTTTTATTATGCATATTTTACTTGTTACATGATATGCACTTATAAGTGTATGCACTTTAAGGATCTTGAGGTTGCTTATCTTTAATACACAAATAAAATGATCCAAAACAGTGCTAAAGAAGAGCACTAAAAGTGTAAATATTAGTAATTTCTCACTAGTGATGATGATAATGATGATGATGATAATAATAATAAGAAGAAGCATTTGTATTGCACTTTTCCAATGATTTGCTTAGAGTGCTTTACAGAAGTGATAGACCTATCCACATTAAATAGAATCACTTAATACCATGCATCCATATTTGCATGTGACAGACCTGCTCACTTCTACAACAGACACACCTATTCATATACAAGGTAAATACAGACATGTTATGCATGCTCATGTTAGGGACAGCCTCAAAGGGAAATCCTTTTTTTAAAAAAATGCATAAGTTTGGACTTGGTGGTAAGAGAGAGTGATGAAAGGTGATGGGTAATTTGTCATTGGTGTCATTAGTATTAACACATGTTTTAACTAGAATATCTAGACATAAGTTCTATGTGGCACTTAGACACATGAAGATTGTGCTTATAACCAAGGGTTAAATATCATTTTTTTCAGTGTAAATATGAGTTTTTAAGACATATAATGACACTGAGGTAAAATGAGTCTGTAGTTCTTTTGCTCAAATACTTTATCTAAGACTGGAAAGAAATGGAGCAAAATACCTTCCTCTAATATGCAATGAGATATGAAAAACTTTCAGAAAATTGTAATTTTAGATAACATGGCAAACTTAGTTATTGGTTATTAGCATAGACAAGCAGCATGCCCAGCTTCTGATTGGTTATAACCACCTGGACAGCAAAGCCAGCATCCGTGACTAATTGACTTTTCAGTGTCAGCACATTGAAATTTCAACATTAAAATGCAGCGTAGATATTTTTACTCTTTAGAAGATTATTTGTACAGTGATAACAAGGTCTAAGTGAATGATTAGTTATTTGGGTATGGGTTGTTATGCAGACAAAATTGTCTTTAGTCATCAGCCACTTGTAACCATCTCTACCTGCTCATTACTGACATCCACCTGGTTTGTTCATTTTTCTCCTCTTTGCACCCCACAGTTGCTATGCAAATCACTGTTGAACCCTTCAGTTTTTTCCATATTAGTTCTTTTTCTTCCCATTACTTTTATTGGTAATGATAAAAAATTTAGACCATACCTCATTTCATGGCAAAGTCTGTGATATACACAAAATCAATTATGTGCGAGCATATGAGGAAAAGCGCAATATACATTTAGAATATAAATCACACGTAAATGTTCACACACTAACATATATACATATAACATATATGTATAAATATTATAAAGTTTGTAAAGTGCAGCATTGCACGCTTAAATAAACATGCCCACAATCCTTAACTCTTTCAGTTCAGAGTGTCATACTCATCCACTTAGTGAACATTTTTTGATTGCACATGTTAGAGTGAACTGAAAAAAAGATTATCCTAGTTTTGATAGTGGAGACAAGTGTTTTGAAGAATTGCAATTGATCGAAAATAGTGCAAGTGACAGAAGACTTGGAAAATCAGATGGGCCATTTGGTCATCACAGATTTTAGTTCTAGGAAAGAGAGAAAAAGTGTCCAAAGTAAAGAGTAACACCAATCAAAGTAGCCAAACATTTGACAGCAAAGCATTGATTCTATACAGAAAAGACTGGCATGATTGCAGCATTTATATTTATTTAAGGTGTACATTTATTTTCATTTGTCCACCCATTATTTTTACAGCCTTAAACCTTTAACTTTGAATATGGCTTTATCATTATCTGTCTGAATAAAGGTCGAGTGGGGACAATTTTTTTCTGATGACTGGGCAAAACTTAGTGCAAAATTCTATTGTCCCAATTCCAACTCTTCACCATGCACATGAAGAGATCAAACATCACATCATGTTTTTCCTTAACATAGGCTTCAATCTCTCCAAGGGCCGTCCAGTGGCCCAACGAATAGTACCAATCTCCAATAGAGTAAGGATTAGCTGTCCTAGGCTATGCTCTTGTTTTGGACACAGTGTTCTTTCTATTTACAGGGCTGGCTTCCTTGCCCTAATATAGTCTTAGTTGCTGGCTCGGTGTAAAACACCATTGCCCTTCCCCACCCCCTCCCCAATTACTGTAGCCTCACAACATAAACATATCAATATATAGTCCTGCTGTCAACAGGGTTGACCTTGACCAGTGCATAGCAATGTCAGAAGGCTTGTGTCTCCAGAACAGAAGGTGGTTACCCAGATTTTGAGTAGTATCTTGCTTTACCCACTCATCAGAAAAAAAAAGTACACATCACTAGAACTTTTAACAATAACAGCTGTTCTTTCTCCAATGGGCAATTCAGCCAATATGTTTGAGGGGATCTGATAGATGTTTCTTTACTGAACCTTTTCAGGTCTTCTGATTGCTCCCTCAGTTTTAACACAGTTTCTGAGTGAGTTTGCCTGCCTTTGCATATTGGCTGTTTACATGCTAAGTGGCTGATCACATAGCTGTGTGCACGTCAGTGGCTGCATGACCATTGTTTTTTATTAGCACAAATTTGGGAGTCCAACTGTACACTTATTGAACATTGTACCACTCCCTTCCTCAGCCCAGTTAATGTGCGCATGTCATGTTTTGTAGAAGCCAATGTTAGTAACCCTGCATTAGATTAATGGCAAATCTTGTGAAATGTGCTATGTTGTAAGCTGTAGCATTTATCTTGTGGCAGCTTTTTTCCCTGAGTCCTTGTCTCCTAGCCCCTAGCTATTCTATCCTTCTACAAAGAATACAAATACTGTCTGTGGAAGCTGCATTGATAGTGTTTTGGGGCATGACTATGAGCATGTTATTTCATGATCAGTTAATAACGAAGATTAATTTCTCACCCATTTCTCTTCTGTCAACACACAGTACATTCAGTTGTGTGTGGTCAGACTGTAAAGTTTAATGATGTTTTGAAGCGCTTGAAGAGTTAATTATAAAAGTAGATTTTAGCAAGAAATTCACCCGAAAAAGGAATTTGCAGTTTTTGTAATGTGGTATTACATGTGTCAAGCATCGATGTGTACATGATTCCAATGTGTCTTCTGTCCTGCTCAGAGGATAGTCTTGTTTGCCAGGAATGGCTGGTCTCATATTTTTTTTTTTAAAAGAGTGGTGGCTTGAGGCTTGACTATGACAGTACCTCATCAGAAGTCACACAGTAAATTGGCACATATTTATATGCACAGAATTAACAATCTAGCACTAGTTTTTGATGAAGACATAATCTCACTGCCAGTTGTGACTGTTGGAGGGTTCACTATTCAATGCAAACTAGGTTCCAGTTAATAGTATATTTTAATTCTGTGTCATTCTGAAGTTAACCAATATAATTTTATTAATAGTCCACAAGGCAGTACTCATATGCTCGCAATATTAATAGTCATTCTAAAGAAATAACATTTATTCTCACTGTTCTTTACTGCTGGTGCTACTAGTAAAGGTAGAAAAAACTTTATTTTCCTGAAAAAAAGTGACAGCAACCATTTTCTAATGTAATTGGTAAAAATATACATGTATTTGTAATGTTTGAACAAGCCATGATTGATTTCTTATCAGATAGATCACACATTCTTCAAAGATGCCTTAATATTATCATATCTACCAGCCCTAGCACACTGTAAAATTCTCTTCTTAATCTCAGAATGAAGAGGTTCCTTAAGCTTCTGGTTAGTGCACAACCCAGTGGTAGAGCAGGAGGTCACTGGTTCAAGGTCTGGTAGGACCTGTGTCTGAAATCTCCCACCCGCCACCTCCGCCCACCCAGCACCAGAAATGAGGATCTGATTTATTAGTGAAGGAAAATTGCCAGAAGGAGAGGGTTTGGAAAAGATGGATTGGAATGTTGCAACTTAAAAAATTCAGAACATATGTTTTTGCAAACTAAATTCAAATAATTGTGCTTATTTTCTTGAATGTATTGGGGATGACTTATGGCAACCCTGTTGTTCATAAACAATAACATCTTTCTTGTTTCATATTTGTGTGCCCTTGCAAGCTGGGACTCATGGTTAATGGCATTGTTAATTATGGTGGTGTTTTGTTTTGTTTGTTTTTTTTAACTTAAGCGTCAGGTATATATTTATCCTGGTTCATCTGTCAAAACTGAGGAAACTATCTGACTTGAAATCATTGGAACTCGGTTCCTGAAGATATGGTTTAATTTATTTGCTTTAGATGCCAATCTCCACTGGAGGGGGTGTAGTGTGATTGTAGTAGTGTGATTTGATTGTACATATATTGGTATTCTTTTAACAAATATTCCACTTGATGAGCGAATCATCTTCTTTCCTCAAGCTGGAGTTTGAGTGCTCATTTGATGAGAAGAATGTATGGATACTTGTACATCTTTTGGCCAGACAATATGTTGGAGTGAAAATCGTGAATGATAATGAGGTAGAGGGATTCTGTCTTTGACTACGTCTTAAAGATTTGCGGAGATCTTAGAAACTTTGTATTAAAAGAAATTAAGAGGTTGGTTTGAAATATGCCATGATGTAAATTTATTGATTTTCAATGTGTCCATGTTGTAATGCAGTTTGGGAAAGTATTATTCTTTTGTTCTCATAAAAGTAATAGCCACCACTTTCTCATTACAAACATTATTGTGTGCTATATTAGATTAGAACTCCTTATAGTACTGTCAGCATGCATTGATGTTTTTATTTTTTTCTGTACTAATTGAACATTTGTGTTGCTTACTGTCCAACCATAATACAGAGTTTGCATCTGCTAATTTCTAAAGTTTTTTAATTATCTGTGCACAGATCTTTAATAATTCCCACTTGTGAAGGCACACAAAGACAGATTCTCTTAGCACAGTTCCATTCCTTATTGTATATTAAAGAAACTATAGAATCAATAACAACGGTACAATAAACCATCAGAGCTGGGATTTAAGTGATGCTGCTGGAAGTCTTGTGCCCAAGGTACTTGTGACAGAGGATTGCTTGAACACCTTATAATTATAGTTGTTTTGTTTCTGGGACAGATCTTCAGGGTTATTCTTCGAGAATGGCGATCCTGAGGGAGATACGGTCATGACCAATGGGTAAATAATGGACTTGGTTTCCATTCAATGAATGTTAATATACCAATTTAATGGTCTGTAGGACAAGTAGAGGACAAGTCTACTTACAAAGCACTTTGTATTAGCATTGTTATTCCCTCTCTAATGTGTGCAGTGTTTTATCTGTCTGGCTCAATGTTGTATAATTAACCCCTTTCTTTTAAATATATTTTGCTTTGTCACATCTATTTCTGTATTCAAATTTGGGGTGGGGGGGAATTAGAGAAATGCTTTCCTTTTAAAATACAAAAAAAGAAATTGATTTGCTCATCAAAACTAAGATTTGAGCATTTAATCATCATGCGGGTTGATCCAGGCAGCCTGGTTTATGCTGAGTTGATGAAAAACAGGACAGTCCACAGCTCTTGTTTTGTCTGTGCTTTTTATGTGACTCACTTGCTGCCTAAACTGCCCAGGTGCAGGAAGATATTTGTGGGTGAAGCTTGATGCCACTGGCAATCGAAAAAGGCAAGCTAATTACCATGGTTATTGCAAAAATTGCCTCCAGGAAGCGAAGTAATCAATCCCAGAATGGATTGTGGCTTTGAGAGTGACCTTTCCAGCTGAGCAAACAGTGCAGAAATGTCCTCTGAAGGTTGCAGAGGAAGTGAGGATGGAGCTGATGATAAAGAGGCCCAATGGAAGCCTGTCAAGACAGATGTTCACCCTTGCTGCTGGTATGCATATGAACCTTAAAGCAGCAGATTTAATGTGTCACAGGCAGGTTTCTGGAAGTAAACAACACTTTACCAAGAACTTGTTAAGCGCCAAACTAGCTAAAAGAGTGTCATAATTTCTGTGAGATGTTTCGACAAACATCTGTGTTGTTCAGATGTTGTGATTCAGTGATAGTAGTGTCGCATCTGTTACCACAGGCTTCAAGTTTGATAACCACTATAAATGAATACATGCTAATGGAGGACGTTCATCATGTATAGTATGTAAATGAAATTACTTCTTCGCTGAGCAGCATGTTACTGAAGTGACAAATATGTTTGCCTTGTTCATGCATACTGAAGGGTATACGCACACACAGAGCTGGAGTCTGTTGAAGAGCAATGTGCCATCATCAGATGTGTGTAAAGGCATTATGTTGTGTTTACATGAAAGATGGCAATAATGGAAAAGCAGTTGTTACGACAACATTTTAATATTATGATCATAGCATTCTCAACACATTCATCAAGGACTGGACGAGAATAATGCTTTCTGCAGTAGGCAGCAGGCGTTGGTCTCTTAAAAATGCTTTTATTTTCATTGTGATTGTTAGTGGAGGAGGGAAAAGTCTTTTGATTTCATGCTGCTTTTTAGCTGTTGCTGATTTCTAACTCAAGACTTTAACATGTAGCTTAGAACTGATGCTTAAAATAAATTTGATGGCAGCAACACAAATGCAAACTATAAACTACCAAGCTTTCTTCCTTCTTTCCTTCAAGACCTGTCTTGAAGTATGTAAAATAGAAGATGGAAAGAGGTGGGAAAAGTTGAAGAGAAAGATTTTACAGTCAAAAAAAGGTTTAACCTTGTTACATACTTCAAACTATACTTTTTCTCCACTAGAAACTTGATAGAATTTGAGTGGGGTAAGAGAAAAAAATAAGGAACATGGTCTTGTAATTTATGACCACATCTTTTTGATTAATAGTTTCACAATTCCTGCATCATGAATTTTGTTTAATATCTGAACATTTGTGGTAAAAGCTTACTAGTGATATTATTCATTCTCACTGAATGAAGCTGCATTAATGTTTTAATATATTTGCTGTATATATAAATATTGTATTCATGTGATGTATTTTTTCTCTATGCTTTATCAAGAGGGCTTCGTAGATGTGTCAGGAAACTACAGTATTTTATGAGTAACATTCTGTTAATGTCTCTGGCAGTTTTGTTTCTTTGTGTGACGTCTTTGCTTCTGAAGCATACTGATAGGATTCATTTTAAGTACTATACATTTCAGCCACAGAACATAGATACAACCATACTGCCCTCAAATCTTTGATGTTCCAGTTTTTTGCAGCATTTGTCATCAAACTCTTCCAAATAAAAATTCTGATAATGTTATTCGAAAAGGAATAATTAGACGATTCTTATCATTAGAAAGGACTGTACGCTCAAGCCTATTCACTCCAACAGTGGTGAGCTGTGTGGGTTATTTCTGTCTATTGATCCTCGGTAAAAATAACTTCTGTTTCAGCAGGCTTCAGTGCTTGTTTGTGCTTCTTTCCAGCCATGTACCATGACCTGCAGTTTTAGCAGCATCCAGCTTTTAGTTGCTGCGACAAATTAAACGAAATCAGTCATTTCATTATTTCATAGTAGTATTAGGCTTGGTTTTTGCTGAAAGGGCAGTATTGGCCAGGAACTGTTCATTACTTTGCAGTCAGTCTTAGATTATTATCAATGATTTTTTGCCAGTAAAACACCAAATAAAGGATGTGTGTTATTTCTAGGCAACCATTAAAACTCGTCCATAACAGACTTATTTTGCAGGAATAATATATTTTAAGAAAGCAGAAACAAGAATGCATTGTGTGGTCATAGGTCATTTTTGTTCTATTTGAGAGGGGAATTTTGTTAACATGCCATCTCCTGAATTTCTGGGATCATCCCTTGTTGTCCTGCTTCATTGTTACTGCATGTATGTTTCACGATCATATTGTATGTCTGCTTTGCTTTAGTATTGAATTGCTTCAGCCTATTGTTTTATCTCTCTCTCTCCTTTTTCTAATTTGGCCTCATTGTCACAACTAATTGGCTTGTATGTGAACAGAGGGAATTGGGCATTTTTAGTTTTGTGATGGCAACTCATGTGTTGTCTTATTTATGTGCATTCATTTATTGCTTCTTTCCTGGAAACGTTTATTAATCAGATGTAGTAGATGCATTTTGATCTGCATCAAACTTTAATCCTCATACAAAATATGCTTTTTTATTTGCATTATAACCATATCTTAAAGGCATCTTTAGTGCTAAGCAACTATGGATAATTTAGTACACTGACTTCCTTTCATGTATTCCTTTCTGTAATCTGTGTGTTTGTCTTTTGTACTTTTATCATCATCATAGGCGTCTGGGTATTTTTTAAATAGTTCCTCCATCCTGGCATATGAACCAGGACAATGCCTGAAGCTAAGACTAAAGTGCAACGTGACTGCCAGAACCATACAGCATGAATAAGATGTTATCAAGTTTTGCCTATTCTGGCAAAATAAAAAAAACCAAAGAACTAACAGTGACATGGGACTTTTTGTCTCATCCATTGTCCTGCTTCATATGTTAGGTTCTTGGAGTCTGGTGTTGGTATTTAATATTTAGATTATTGCTGTAATTTGTTCACCTTTCAGCTTAACCTGACATTTCAATGTCAAGACAGCATTGTTAAAGTTTTATTATAATGTAGTCACAGCTACATTGAAGTTCAAGCACCCATTCCAGCTTCCAAATGTTATTCACATCATGAAATGTAGAAAAGCAGGAAATTAATGGTCTTGTAAAGTGCTCATGGGCATAAATCAAGTGTACATAATTCTTCAATTCACTTTCAGGGTTGTGGATACAGACCACTCGGCTACTGCTGGCACCCACTGCCACCGGTGATTTTTTTCCCTACCCTCCCTTACCCCCCTTTCCCAAATGGAAATTAGTATCTTCCTTTAAGTTGGCAGATATTTATTGAAACATTAATCTGGCATGTGCCTTTCAAAGCAGCTAAGTTTTCTTTCCATTAATCTTTTTTTTTAATCTTGTTGCTTGCCTTTGTCATAGCATTTTTTATTTATTTACTTTTTTTTGTGAGCTTCGGTGCTCATTTTTATTAACCAACTTTATTCATGGTGTTCTGTTTTTTTCCTATGCATAGAAAATAGAAGTGTATATCATTGACTAAAGTTTGTTGTGGTTGACAAATTGTTAAATTGAAAGATGTGCATATTTGTTTCTTCACATATAAATTCACTTGCAGATGGGCATAGGGTATCTGGTCACATTTTATCAATCATTAATACAATGATTATGTTATAGGAACATATGTTACCATGTCATATCTGTAGTGTTCATACTAGCAAATGATTTTAATATATAGTAACAGGCATCGTTGATGAGTGTTTATGTTCGGTGTAGTGTAGTTTTAAATCTTAAGTTAAAATAGTATTGCAGCACTCAGCTGCCTTATTTTTTTCTATATAAACATAATAGTAAGATGTTTTTCTTGAAAGGGCATGTTGAAATTTTCCATTTACTTTTCCTCAGTTACATTCATTTAGACTTTGTTAATTGAAAGTGTCATTTACACCATACTGTGGGAAGTGTCCTAAGTACAACATTAACTGTAAACAGTACAATGCTTTTACAAATTTTATTTGTTACTTGTTCCACTGCCATTAAGTAATAAAATTTTAGCCTTTCAAATGAACAAAATTCTCTTATTTAGATTCTGAACTAGTGAGTGTTAGTGCCTTATAGCATAACCAATTAGCACTTAATATATATCATACAAGGAAGATGTGAACTTTGATTGTGCTGTAAGATGATATCCAAATCCAAAAATTGGTGCATCAAAATGATATATATGAAAACCTTTTTCAGCAGTCTGTTTGAAAGCGGCATAGTCTGCTTTTCGGCATTCTTAGCAGTTTAGTAGAAACTAGGTGGCATGATGATGTCTCAGAAGTTGATTAGTGATGTCTTGTTGATCTCTCTGTCAGTAATTCTGTAGTTCCTGTGTCACCATCCAAAGTGATAACCCAAATCATGAAAGTTGACAGTGTCATTCCGCTTGATGTAGTGGAGCAGCTGGAAGAAGGATATGATGCTGTGCCAACTTTCCAAAGGGTATCTGTGTCCGGAGAAGACACCAGCGGGGTAAGGGTGGTGATGGATTCATCCACTTTTCTTTCTCTTGCTGTGATATTGGGTTAATTGCTGGCAAGTTGTAAAACTCAATCAACCGATCAGTAATACAGGGAAAGATTGGCTCAATTAATGGCATGAAATTTCAGAATCATTGAATCATTAACTTCTTCCTTGTATGTAGGTGCCACTGAAGGAACTTGAACAAGCATCCAAGATTCTGGTGGAGATGCTGTTGATTCGTGAAAAGTACATGCTGCTGTCACATCAAGCCTTCCCAGTGGTCACTGCCCGCTTCCTTCAGAGCCTTGAGGACCAGGAGGACTTTTGGGGTGTGCAAGAAATCTTTTCCAAGACAAGTTTGGAAGGTTGGTAGTGTAAGAATTCTTTGATCATGGATATCATCTGTCACTGTGTAAATGTTAACAGATTTGGTTTAGCAGACTGCATTTATTTTAATTTTAAAAATAATTTTACTCTTGCAATCAGACATAACTGTTTACTGCTGTGTAATTGTCTTTGGCTTGCTTATCTCATTGTCTACCTGTTATTTATGTCTGTTTGGGTATACGGTCAAAGATTAGCATATTTAGTATATTTTTATGTTTATAAAGTGCAACCTGTTCAGCATGTCTTCTGCTTTTATCATGTTATTTTTCTTGTATCATTTGTACTGGTTAGCTGCTGATTTTTAAAAACTGCTTTTACTGATGATATACAAATGGAAGTTCTAAGGTAGCATAACTTGGAAAGGTTTAAGAACAGCTTCAGTAGACTTTATTGTACATGCACAGAATAAAAGCTCATTACATCTGAGGTTATCTAAGGGATTGAGAGAATTTTATAAAGCTTTTGCAGCCTGTTACACCGTTGTTTGAACACAGGTTTGAAGAGGGTCGAGATGACAAATACAAAATAGTTCATATAGTAATAGTTCAGCTTGTTCATGAAATATAGGTGGTTCCTTTCAAAAGTAATACCAGGTTTATAAGTGGACTCTTATATAAACATATGATTCTCTTGGTATATTTATTTGGCACATACAGTTAAAATCCCAATAGTGCATATTGTTCCAAGTGATTGAATTCTTATTTTTATTTTTTACAAATGTGCCCAATCTGAGCAAATAATCGTTTCTGTTCTTAAGAGACAGGCCTTCACTAACATGCCCAGGAATAGATTAAAAACAAAAAAGTCAGTTGTGGCATTGCTTAACACTAAAGACAAGTGGACAGTGTGTGTTCATTATTTGTAGCAGACATATTTGACTCTGCATGGGTATTTGACAGGTATTTGCACAGGTCTCATGAATAGTCACAAGTTTTGGGGATTAGAATCTTTTAAAGAGCTTCATCCAGTCTTTTAGAAAATTTTTTTGCTAAGGTGGGTCCTTGACTGCTTTATCAACCAAACATATCTTTAAAATCTACTGTCCCTACATGAAGTTTTGAACTTAACATAACTTTTTATGCTTTCATTGTATATATTTTATTTTAAAATTATCTTTTTTGTTGATCATTTTCTAACATTTTTTTTTCCTACAGAGGGTACTGGAAAATTTTTATATGTTGATCTTCGAGGTATACTCTCGTGTGCAGTGCAAATAGTGTGCAATATTTCTTTTCTCCTCTCTACAACCCCATTGTGACCCAGATAACTGGCATACCTAGTAGAAGAACACAATAAAATATAACCAGCAGCATTTAATTAAAAAAAATTACAGCTGATTTTAAGACTTTTTATAAAGATATAAGTTCCTGGCTTTTTATCATTCTTATAGAAGTGACGTAAAATGTAAATATGCATTGTAGCTACATGTAATGATTGTTTTTCTTGGTTGGTCAGGCTTCAGCTTTTGTTAACTTCAAATTTAATTTGAAAAAGTTCATAAAATGTTATTCTCATAGATTTTGCTGCTGGACAGAAGGGTATGCTTGTCATTTTTGTGTCACAGAGAGTTTGTGGTTTCAGCCTATCAAAGTTTGATTTCGCATACTATATTTGGTTTTCTTGGTTGCATAAAAAAAATCCCAAGCAAGCTTTGTACCCAGTTTACAGTCTAATCTTTTGTAAAGTGACCTTTCTCCACATGGAATATTTCTGGGAATTTAGAACTCATTGCCTGCTTAAATGGCAGTTCACACATTAATAGTTATGTTTGTTTTCAGGTCTTCATAAAAATTTGTCATGCTGTAAATGTAATAAGGTTCATGGTTCCCATCCAAGTTAATCCCCGTTATCACAATGGTTAGCGCCTACCACCAATACAGTGAAGGTTGGCTGTCCCGGGTTCAGCTCTCGTCTCGGGCACACTGCTCTTTCTTTGTATGTGGCATCTGTTTACAGGGTTGGCTGCCTTGCCATGATATAGCCTTAGTTACTGGCTTGGAGTAAAACACCAATCCCCCTCCAATTATCAGAGACTTCTCAGACTGCTGACAGGGGTTTTGAGCAGATTAGTTGGACACAGCATTTTGCTTTAATCTAATTTGCTTTGGTTGGATAGAACATGTGTTAGCAAAAGAATATATATGACACTGCTGTCAGTAGACACTGCTATGAAAGGTTCTGAGGAAATGTGTGTCATTTTGATTTATTTACAAGTTTAAAATATGTTTGTAATGCATATTTACCTTCATCTAGTAATTGATACCTAACCTGCTTTCAGAAGAAATCAATAGGTCATTGCTGCACATAATTGTTGAAGGGCAGTTTATTAATCAACATAAATTAACATCACATATGCTGCCATTGTAGGATACTAAATTTGCCATATTTTTATCATGGGCTTTTTCAGTCGTAACTGGAATTTTGCTTGACTTAAAATTGCGTGGCTTGGAATACTCTGAAACATAAATCATTCATTTCCAAGATTGCATTTGATTGATTGTTCCTATGTTTCTGAAATGTGAGAATTGACTATTTAGAAGGGAAGTCTCCCAATGCATTGAAAACATCATTTTTTAATTAAAACTGTTATCCATCAGAAACTAAAGCTGTCATTGACATGTTCTTTTTTATATACAAAGTCTATTAAATTTTTATTTATCTTTTCCCAACCATTATCAATCAACATCAGCCATTTGGGCCCACTTATATATACACATCCATAAACAAAGACTGATAAATAGGAGAGATCTAGTTGCAGGACTAAAGAAAGCTGAATGCCAGCACTAAAACAAAGTTCAAAATATATTTCAATTGTGATGACTTTGTAACAGAGTCATGATCTGTGACCTGTTCACATTTTATTTACTAGTGAGTTTTATAATGGGAATTGAAAGAGGCAGATGCTATGGCATTTACTTGGAAGAACAGGGTTGGAAGTCATGGGCTTAAGTTTTTCCTAAAATACCATCTCCCTTATCATGATTGGGCATTAGTTGCTGATTTGGCATAAAATGTCTCCCAAGATGTGCTAGAAAAGAGAAGTGTTTTTGTTTGAGACTCACAGCAGCTGTTTAGACTATGAAGATTTGATAGGTCACAACAAATTATGCTTTATAGCAAAACACATGACTGTACAAGTGTATATAAAAGTGGATATTTGTCAGTACTTGAACCTGCTTGACAATGCAATGCATGCATGCACACTCATGGCTGTTCGCTTTCATGTCCCTTTGTTCTCTTTGATTTGTTGTCAGTCCATTTGTTATTCCTTTCTTTCTATCAGTGTCTTACCCTTAGTTCTTTTCTCAGCATATTTTTATTTTGTTTTTAAGTGAAGAGGTACACCAGAACTAGAAATTCAGCAAGAACAAACTTGTGAAGTACTCATAAGTGTAATTACATGCTCTTCCAGTTTGTAGGTTTTTCCAGTATTATTGGTAGAGTCTTCTTTATTTGTTCTCCCTTCTCTCTCTTTCCCCCCTCCCCACCCCACGTATGTGTTTTTGCGTGTGCACATATGCATACACTTGGTTGTTAGCACGAATGTTTCCATGAAAAGTGTCCATTAAAAACCAGTTACATTAGTTTGATTTGGAGTACATACTATCTAGCCTTCACAATAAGTATCAAGATTGATATATGAGCTGTTAGAGAAGTGGTACTTTTAATAGACAGTCAAGTTCATTAAAATGCTTTCTGCATAACCTTTTAGATGTGAGTGTAGTGCTTTTTTCCAGTGATTCCTACCTTTCCAACAGTACTACAGTATTTGTTGCAATATTTCCAGATGACAATCCTATTGCCTGTTACTGATACAGTTGGTAATAGTGCTTTCTTTCCTCTCCCCACTCCACCTTTAAACTAGAACATTGACACTTTGTTGTGGAGTCGTGAGATTGTGTGTGATTTGTTTACTGACTTTTGATTGTCCTTAAGAATTCCAACCACTAACATCTCCATTAGTTACACTTATTTTTATAGTAGTCATTTTTCAGCTTACTTTGCATTTTTATCTTCTTTTTTTTCCCCTTGCATTAAGATCTACTCCTTGCATGTACACCAAGTAAGCCATGCGAAGAGATTTCTTCATGAGTTGCAGTTACAGTTTACTGAGTTCAAGACTTTACTGTTCAGTTCATTTTGTTACCTTTTAAAAAGTAGGCATTTAAGCAGGTCTTTACTGCTGGTCTTCTTTGTCATTTGGGTGTTGATGCATGTTGTCAGAACTTCATTTTGAACATAAGCAAAGTTTTCTTTATCTGTCTTGATGTCTTTTGATCAGCTTTAAGTAGGTAATCACCTTTACCAGTTTGGTTGTACATGTATTTAAAGATTAATGGGACTAAAGCAGCATTTTGAGAAGCTAGTGTCTCACTCCATTTAAACATTTGCCATCCATTATATGCCTTATTATATGCATTAAGCATTTGCCATCCAGTGTAGATATTTGCTTAATGACTGCCTTATTTTTAGATCCTTTAGAGGTTAAACTATCATCCTCTGCTAAATTGCCCCCATGCAAAATCATGGAGAGACTAGATGTGACTTTACTGAACACTATCCAGACATGAAAGTTGACAAGCCAAACGAGACAGAGGTGTTGGGTGGCAACAAGACTGAGGTAGCAGTGCCTAATATACAATAGCTCTAGGCTTTCAAGACCAAAACACATCTTAGATGGTAGGATGCAATGAAGGTTAAAAAAGAAGGGGGTTTGTTTGCAAAGGTTTCCCATGTCAGTAATAAAGTAAAGGCATTTAAAAATTGAGGCACTTCTGTTTCCTTGAAATGAGTCCCTTTTCCTGAGATTATTTGCCAGTATTTAACATGTTTCTTTTTACTTTTACTTTTAATGCATTTATATTTATATTATTGTTAATTTGCATGTTGTATTAGATATTATCTAAACAGATCACAGGTTCATAAAGGAAAGGAATTATAATGCTAAGCTGCAAAAGACTTAGAAGTCCCTAATACCTGTTTTGTTGGTGACAAAGTTTACCTTTTAAATTCAAGTGGGTATATACACCGATTGCTTTAGTGTTTTTATGCTGCTATTTTGTCATGATTGCTTCTGTAAGCATCAAAAGCTAATGGTGTTAATCAGTTTGCACACAAAACACACGTACATGCTTGCACTAAAAACAAAAACACACACACACACAGAGAAGCAGCTCAGAGACATAAGGTAAACATCAGTGTAGGCAAGGATTTATGTTGAGCTACTTTGGTCAGCATTTTCTCTGCTAATTGTTAAAAATTGAACGGAGTATCAGAGCTTCCTTTTGGAATATTACGCATTTTCCCAATTTTCTTTTAAAGCATGGCAGCAAAACATATTCGTCTCTGAAGAGAGTTTTAAGCTGTATTTTTAATTATCAGCACTATTGCAAGCATTAATATTCCCTAAGATTCCATCACAAAATTGCACTAAATGGCACACCAACAACTAAAATGCCATGAAATTCTTTTTGTGTTTCACTGTTACCACAAAAGTGCTGAAGGTCTGTCGAAGGACATCAGTTTTTTTTCTGAGGAGACTAGTGGTCATGCTGTAAGACTTTAAAACCAACAGAAAGTTTTGAAGGAATATGCTTACTAAGAGGTAACCTACTTCCGAAGATTGCAGTCAGGTTAGAGGGAAGTGTTGTTCAGCTGTAGAGACGCTAAGTGGCCTAGTTAATAGAGACACAGCTGGAAGAGCATAGATGACAGTTTTACTGCTTCAAACAAGAGCTTCATTGCTAATTTTAGTATGACTCCATGACAGTAGCAGAATTATAACAAGAGATCACTGACATTGCCCTCAGTAGGAGAGCAAGTTAATACTTGAATAAGCCCTCCCTTAACCTGTGACCATTACACAGCATTATCAAGAGACAAAAAAAGAACAACTGTTGATTTAAGACCAACTAAGAATGAGCAGTAAAAAAAAAGAATATTTTATGAAATAAGCTTTAAAAGTTCATATGTTTGAGTTTTTGTGGTTTACAATTGAAAAATATTAGTGGATATAGAATGTTTAAAAATAAAATCCCCAGAGTCTCCAACATTTTTTTCAGCTCTAATGGCCCTTCTTGGCTGGATATCTTGGTGAAGGATATAAACCTTGTATTGTCTTTAATCTTAGTTTCTTTAATCTATCAAGTCCTTCTCGTCCACTGGTGATATTTTCCTGTCGAAAGGCTCAAATAGTTTGATCTTTTTTATATCATTTCCCCTCAGTGACCTCTTGCACAGTTCTATTGTTATATAC
Organism: Pomacea canaliculata; assembly: GCF_003073045.1. Lineage (NCBI taxonomy): Eukaryota > Metazoa > Mollusca > Gastropoda > Architaenioglossa > Ampullariidae > Pomacea > Pomacea canaliculata. The sequence continues at coordinate 13,517,047 of NC_037596.1, read as the reverse complement.
TGGAAAAATAATAAACAATTACAACTCATGATTAATGCAAGGGGCCTGAAAAGGTCGTCTGCTCCAGGGTCCGTGCTGGTTTTCAGTGGCCCTGGATGTAATGTGAGGGTATTCATATTTGAAAAGGGCAACAAAAGAGAGTGCTTAGGGCAAACTGAAAATCTCTTCCCTTTTTTCCCTTGCGCTCACTCTCTCTTATTCCCGAATAAACATTATGTCATTGAGAACATGTGGATATGTGGAGTAGTGTACAGTTGTTTTAACCTACTTTGTATATCATCCTACTTGAAGAAGTTTTAGTTGGGTGTGCAGTGAGTGAACTGATGCCTTTTTTTCAGTGGACTACATGATTTTCTAAATCAGAAGTCATGTGTTTGTAAGGAATAAAACAATTAGCTTCGCTTCATTATATTCATAATTAAAACCTGCTTTGGCATTTTCGTGTTTATTGTGTTTTTTATTATATTTAGAAGATTGACCCTTTACCACTTCTTTTCATGTTATTTCCAAACTGATTCTTTAAGCTGAGCCTAGCTTTTGTTTGTGTTTCCTGATTTTGATTTTTTTCCTTTGATAGATTTAAAAATATAAAAGGGAGATTGTGAGTGAAGTTCTTACAGTGTTCAAGCAGAATAATGGAGTTTTACAGTGCATTGCTGCTCAAGCAGAGGGCTTATTTGAGGAACATTGTAAATTTTCTGGTGATAGATTTGACACTTAAGTAGCAATACCTTAGGCTAAGTGGTATGCAGGTGTTATTTCATTGCAGAGCTTGATGTTTGTCATTCTGTGATCTGTTACCAATAAAAACCCAATAGTTGGTCATAAGTGAAAAGATGACTTTGTTCATGAACCCTGTTTAAATATTTACAAAGATTTGCCTTTTTTTCTATCAGAACATACTACTGTTTACTTAAACCGATGCAAACATAATTGCGCACACACACAGGACAAAAAAATTCATAAAGAATATTGTTGTGATTGAAAAAAAATACAATAGGTCTTCATATCTTGCTTTTGCTGTAGGAGGTTTTGTAGAGTGTAGTCGCTAGTACATGCATGTGTTGGTTTGGTCATAATTTATCAAAGCAGAAAAGAATTATACAGTTTAACTGTAAAACAAACATTATTTTATATTGTTTTGCCTTCTGTAAAGCTTAATTTCTTTCCTACTTAATGTCTGCCTGATGGGACTGAATGGGATTGATAAATGCAATGTGTATTTGTGCATAACATGACAATATACTTGTTTGACTGTGGAAAGAATTGCTGTTATAACAATTATGGTAATGACTTTTTACATTTTCGTGTAAAAGCAAGCTAATTCTAGTAATCTGTTAAGAGGTTAGGAGGGAAAAAAAGATTGGCTTGCTTAGCAGCACTGAGGCTGGGGACATGTTAAATTATACCTTGCATGTACTGGTTCCATAAAGGAAACATATTATATTTTTGTTCCCTCTCTAGATAATGAATTGAGTAACTATTTTCAACATATATGTTGTATTGATAAACCAGATTTTGTTGCTTATAATACCATTTGTGCACAAGAAATTAGTGGCTGATGAATATTTGACCAATCCACCTGACAGAACACCCAATCCACCCCCCACCCAGAAGTGGAGACCCATTCAGCTGTGAATATCAGGAGTCAGTGGGGTGTGTTCTACGAATGGAGGAGGGAGTGATGCATGTGTATCGCACTCAGGCGGACGCTGACAGTGGCACACAGCTAGAGTGGGTGTACCCTGACCTGAAGACCTTCCTCAAGGACCAGAACCTGCTCTACACCTTCATTGCTGATGGACCACTGTGAGTCTCGGCTACTGGGGTTAATTGCACAGTACAGCCACACCTTGTTAACCAAACTTTTCCTTTTGATTTCTTGCTTTGAAATGCATTTTCAAAAAATAATCTTCCCTGCTGGTTTGAGCCACTAATCCTTGCTGTAGTACATGGGTCCCAGAAATTTATGAGAAAATTTGAATTTTGGCACCAAGTTGAATGAGATAATGAGATAAAGTGTTGGTGTAAAATGTAAACAGCATTCTTAATGAAATATGGAATATTCTATGGTGCCAGATGTTCAGAGTGGCATAAAGACCATTTACAAAGGGTAGAAGTAATACAGTGTTGAAAATTGCACACACACATAATTATATATATATATAAGAATTCTATCTTGTAAGACAGTTCTTGTGATCTGATGATGTCGATTGTTTTGAAAATACTTCATTGCCATGCAGGTAGAATTTTCTGTCCTCTCATTCTATTCCTCTTCTCTTCCCTCCGTGACTAATCGTATATGGTGCCAAGTTTTAAGGAAATTGTTTATTTTATATTATAATGATATCATTGGTAGATACTTGTGTTGCAAAGTATCCAAGGGTTGCTTAGGGAAAGCAGGTAAAACAAAATGTCAGGAGCTAGAAATTATAGGAATAATGGAAACAGGGCTGACACTGTATATTCTGTATATTAACATTTCTGGATTGTTGTACCTTTAGATAACAGGATTCTGCTGTATTGATGGTGAAGATAATGTATGCTGAACATCATCAATATTTTCTTTGTAAGGGATTCAAATGTATAATTGATCTCATGCCTCAGAGGCCTTGTTTTTATTTTTAAATCTTCATCTCTGTAGCCAGCATATCACTGGTGTACACAAGATTAAGTGTGGTGTATTAAAATGTTTTATTTTGCTCTTTTTCTTCTGATCTCTCTGTGTATGTTTCTGCTTCTTTCTTTTGCTGGTGTTGTGGGAAAGGTTTCAGGAAGGATTTATAGTTTGATTCACAAACAACACCAAGGTAGAGAGAGCATAGCTCATGCTACAAGATCATGCAACACATCTGTTATTTTAAGTTTCTTTGTACTTATGTTAGCTCATAGCAATAAAGCTTTGTTATGTGCACATATATATTTATGTGTGTGTGCATGGTATTTTACAGGAAATCCTTTAGCTTCCGACGATTAAGCTACCTGTCATCTAAGTTCCAACTGCATGTTCTGCTAAATGAACTGAAGGAGTCTGCAGAGCAAAAGGAGGTGCCTCACAGGGATTTCTATAACATTCGCAAGGTTTGTCCTGCATTACCATTCTCCTGTCTTAAGGCAGTTCTTCAGTTCCCATTTTTCCCTTTTTTTTCTGTTCTCATTATTCTCATATTGGACTCTGTATTCACTTGTGTGTGTGAAAGAACAAGAATTCTTGCTTGACCCAACCTGGAATCATGCTTCGTGCTTCAATACAAAATTTAAAGTTTGAGAAAGTTTTGTAACTATTAAGTTGTAGAAAAAATTCAAAGCAAACCACAAACATGACACAGAAACACAAACAAGTGCAAAGGTATGACAGCATTTCTTTGTCAGAATTCTGGATTGAGGGGTGAGAAGGAATCTGCACAGAGCAGCAAGCAGTAGTTTTCTGTTTTTTGTAGTAGTTTAGATGGTGCTATCCAGTAATAATGTAAAAAAGAAGTTTTTTGCATGTGTCTAAATATGCAGGAGAAGACATCTATCTCATTAAAAGCAAATTTACATAGAAAAAGCTGCCCAAAGTGGAAATTCCTTAGCAAAGGTTTACCTGCCCTCTCAACCTTTAACAGAGAAAATATGAATATTTAATTATAGAACTTACTATTTCTTTGCTGTATAGTGAGTATGAAAAGGTAGGCAATAATGTTGGATGTAGTATGATTTGTTTATGTCATCATGAAAATGGACATCAAAGGCTGGACAAAAAAATAGTTCATGAGACAGACAACATTAAAAAACTGTCATCTATTACCTTTCACAGACATCTGTGATCTATCAAAACAACAACAACATTAAATTACAACATAAGATTAATTAATAAGTGGGATGTCATAAGCTTTATCATGGCAATTTTAGCAACACTGAACAGTACTCCTAGATTAATGCCTATGAGCTTTTTTATAAAAGTGATTGCAAAGTTATGAAGGTAAACAACTCAGGTGCTTTGTCTCTTGTGTAAAATCATTGATGCTTGTTTTGTAATGAAGGTTGACACTCACGTGCATGCTTCCTCCTGTATGAATCAAAAACATCTCCTGCGCTTCATCAAGAAAACAATGAAAAACTGCAAAGATGACATTGTCTGTCGTGACAATGATGGCAAGGAGATGACACTTGGTGAGGTTAGTGGATACTTTCAAAGTTACAAGTGTTACTAGAAGCTCTTGAAAGTGAGAGAAAAAGAAAATCTAGGATCATTATAACATTGTACTTAATTAAACTTGTGTATGTCAAAAGCGATGTAATTTTTTTTCCTTTGAATGCCACAGTTTTTGTTATTGATTAGTATCTGTTTTAATTTGTTTACTAAAATTTGATCTTTTCCATTTGAAAAGTCTTTTATATACAATTGCTTTCATTTCATCCTTCACGGCAGTCATTGCCTCCATATTGTTATTCAGCCATCCTCAGAAAAGACTTTGACAGTGGCAGGAATGCTGCTAGATGATGGGTGTCATGAGAAGGTAGTAGCTACAGGCAATTGTCATCCTACGATTAAACATAACTTCTTGAGAACAGAGCTAGGATTTTGTCCGCAGACTTAGGAGAGTCGTTGACAGTTGCTAACCTTTCTTTTTGTTGTGTCCCTTTATTCACTCCAGGTTTTCTCCCAACAGGTCTTTGACAGTATTAATCTGACTACTTATGACCTCAACGTGGACATGCTGGACGTCCACGCAGTGAGTAACAAGATGATACACTGTTGTCACCATGCTCCCAATACCTGACCCCTCCAAGGTGGTGAATTACTGGTTCACCTTATTTATTATTTATAGTGAAGAGAACCTTGATGTTTTTCCTGATTATTTATTCAAGAACTGTTCTTTATAAATATTTCGCAGTCAGGGCAGGTTCTAGAGGTTGGTTGGTTGAATTTTATGCCATGCTTGCAACTAAGGCTGTATGATGGTGAGCAGGTTGAAGAGAGAGGCCAGTCTGGTAAATGATTTTGAAAGACACAAGAATGTGTGAGTGGAGAAAGGCTGTACCATTTCCTACTTTTTAAAAATTTTGATTGCATGAAAGCAGTACCTTGTTTATCATGTAGCAAACCTGTACACATTTGATTGATAATTCTGAGTAATATCTAGTTACATCACTTTATTTTGAAATGATATAAAATTATTACAAAGGTACCAACAAGTCTGAGACATTACTGAATTCAGATAAACAGTTAATATGCTTTGTCTACTTATTCTTGGTGATTTCGGTATGCTGGTGGTATTTTTTGCCCGTGTTTGTTTTTTATTTTTGATTTGGTGTTTTAGTAGGTTTTCTGTTTTGTTTTGGCTGCATGTTTTGAATCACTGTCTAGAGTGGCATGGAAAACTTTTGTTCATTGTTAAAGATTTCATTGATGGTAACAATATTTTTTTATCTAGACGAATGCTCTGCATTTTCCATTTATTTTAAAAAAGGTTACTTGAATCTTTCCTCCTTTGATGCCAGCTTACAGATTTTAGTGAATATTTAAATTTATAGCTTTAAGAGAGTTAAAAAATGCCAGTACAGGGTTGTTTTTTTTTTGAGTTGATCTTTGTTGTGTACTAGGAAATAATTATTACCAGCATTATTATTGCAGGAAAAATGAGATGGGATTTGTGTTCAGCTGCAACTGAATAAAAGAAATTGCTATTTAGAAAATAGTGTGAAGGAGGTACCAATAACACATTTTCAGGGATTTTGTCCTTGTAGTCTTGTCTGTCAGACTTAAAAATTACAATTTTGCAGAATTTTTACAGAGTTACCAATTTCCTACTTTTTGTGCATTGATATATATGAGAGAGGAAAAGTTTTAGAAATCCAAAAAAATTGTAAGATGAGGGAGGACCTTCAAGTTTAAGTGAACATAGTGTTAATAATCTATTTATTGTAAGTACATTGGAAATAAGTGGGAAGTTATGTGCTTAGTCAAAGTGGGTATACGGGACTGATCAGGTCCTGTTTAGTCTCTCAGGGGATTTAAATGTCCTCCATTAATGTCGCAACATTCTTGGAACTTGGTTTCAACACTAATACAGTAACACAATAATTGAGGTTGTCCTCAATTATTGTGTTATGATTGTTAAGACTGACTGATAGCAAAGTTAAGCATGGTTGATCCAGGAAAAGTAGATTCTGCATCTTGGCATCTTGATGTGTTACATGTTGAATCAAGTCCATATGTGAGGTCAGCAAAATCAAAATAGGTCCATAGTTTCACAGACTGAATCATCAGCTAATCAGTAAAGTCAAAGAACCTTGGCAGTTTTGGAAGTGTCTGCAGTCCAGTTGAAAGTATCATATTTGTTTACCTCTTGAAGTAAGTCTAGTTTGTATTTTACACATTATGGATCATACATTTATTATACTTACATGCATGTAGAAAAGAGCATTGCATTTCTTTTACAGGACAGGAACACCTTCCACAGATTTGACAAGTTCAATGCAAAGTACAATCCTATTGGAGAGAGCCGCCTTAGAGAGATTTTCATCAAGACTGATAACTACATTGATGGAAAGTACTTTGCCCATGTCCTTAAGGTATGTTTCTTATGAACATGTGCATCCTTCATTTCATTAGTACTGGATGGGGACAGTTTTTAGTGATGTGCAGTTAACTCATTCTTTTTCATATATATATAGATGGCCTACATGACATGTACATACGTGTGTGGCAGACTTTTTTCCACCGAAGTAAAATGGACCTGAAAAAATAAATAATTATACTAGCTGAACTATAGACCGTAAAGAAAGTGACTTCAACGAGAAATTAAAAAACTTTCCATCAACACCCTTCTTTTTGCATACAAGTGTCAATGGCTGGCATCTCAAAGATTAAGCACCAAACCTTCAGAGCCTGATACCTATTATGTGCAGTATTGTAGTTGGCTTTTACTGTGAGCAATTTTCATTCATTTCCACTTGGTGTGTGACCTGCTACTGCCTGCAAGAATAGATTATTTGAAGGTGATAAAGTCTGCATAAGCCTGTGTAAAAGACTCAAATCCCATTGGACATATCTCGCTTCTTTTGGTTTTACAAAACTTCACTTTTGAGATAGACAGAAGTAGCAAAGGTTGATTGCTTGTTTCTTACATTTGTTATTTGTTGTTTTGTCAGTCTATCTTTTTGTTATCTTTTTTCAAAAAATATATTTGTTTGAAAATAGTTTTATGCAGGGTAATTAAATTAATATTTTTTTGGTGTCTGGAATGAGTTAATAATGTATGCCAATGCCCAATATTCTTAGAGAAGAGCAAATATAAACACCACATCAATAAGAAGACATGAAAAGAAAGAAGACAATAAAAAAGAAAACTAAAAAAGATCAATTTCTTTGTCTTATAATATGTTGTTTTGTCCAAATCATGCATAAAGCTAATTATATTTTCTGCTGCTTGTTGTGAAGGAGGTCTTTTCAGATTTGGAGGAGAGTAAGTACCAAAATGCTGAATTTCGTCTGTCAATCTACGGCAAATCAAGAGATGAGTGGGATAAACTGGCTAAGTGGGCCATCAAGCACAAGGTCTACTCTGATAATGTGCGTTGGATGATCCAGATGCCACGCCTTTAGTGAGTTGCATGTTTCATTTATCCTTTGTTACCTTTAAAGACGTGTAATGGATATAGTAGGTTCTTTTTTTCTCTTCTTTATACTTATGCTTCCATGTTTATAACTAGGATATATAGTTTTCTCTTGTCCAAGAGTGCTAATAAACATTTACCATGAATACCATTAATGACTTTAAGCTATAATTTTTTTCCTTTCTTTCAATTCCATTTTAAGAGTAGTATTTCTTTCCCTTGCAGTTTTTTCCTGTTATATTTAATTGTGGTTTCTTGAAATACCCGCTTTTGATTACAAACATATTAGCATGCCAAATATATACTTATTGGAATATTTGCCTTTATTTCAGTGATGTGTTCAAAACAAACAAGCTGGTGAATAGCTTCCAAGACATATTGCTTAACATTTTTGAGCCTTTGTTTGAAGTCACCAATGATCCAAAAAGTCATCCAGAACTTCATGCCTTCCTGCAGCATGTGAGTGATGGTATTTTCTTGAACATTACTGGTTTCAATGCAATTTGTGTGACAGACACCATCTTGTTATCTCCCCTCCATTAAGAGGCACTAGTGAATGGCACACATTACCGACCTCTTACCCCCTAAAAATTATTATTATTAAGATTTTATTCTGTCATTGACTAGTGCCAGATTTCAGGATCCTTTAAAAAGAAATCATAGGTTAGTAAGGAGTGGGCAAAGATAAAGTAGATCTGGATGCTATACTGCAGCTGAGAGCAGTTCAAAAAGATATAACTAGAATGATCAGACGACACTGCAGAGGAAGAGTTAAATGCTATTGGATGTAATGCCAAGAGCTTATTTATGTAGAGAAAAGAACTGATTAACTATTTTGACTGCAAAAGTAATTTTTGTAAGTTCACTCTGAATGTTTTTTTAAGTTACTGTCTGTCTGTTCTCTTGTTTCTTAGGTCACTGGGTTTGATTCTGTGGATGATGAATCTAAGCCAGAAACCATTGTTTTTGACTCAGAATTAGCCCTTCCAGGAGACTGGACATCAGAGGAAAACCCACCATACAACTATTATCTGTACTACACCTATGCTAATATGGTTGTCCTCAACACCTTCCGAAAGTAAGTTTCAGATAGAATAAAGACTGTTGGTTTAGGTGATAAGAATGTCAGTACAAAACACATGACTGATTGGAGGAGAACTCTCCCTCATCTGCATAAGATTAACTATATTTTATCTGTTAGAAGTGGATAAGAAGATCCAAACTGTCAATTGGCTTGCTTTCATTAACATTAGTGAGTTCAAGCATGATCAAAATTATGCAGTCAGTCTGTGTAATCATTATAATTATCTTGGTGTCAGGGAGCGAGATATGTCTACATTTGTCTTGAGACCTCACTGTGGAGAAGCAGGGCCTGCTACTCATCTTGTTGCAGGCTTCATGCTGGCAGAAAGCATTGCACATGGTCTTGTGTTGCGAAAGGTAGGATAGAGTGTAACAGCATCTTGTTGTGGATTCTGAGTTCTCTTCTAAACCATGTTCAAACATCATGTATTTTTATAAAAATAAAAAAATTGATATTGGGAGTTAAATGTGTGTGAGCATCTAATGATTGAATAAATAAGAACAGAACGGTGCATTGAGTGATCCCGGTATCAAGAATATGCCTGTCTTCAGAAACAGTGACATAATATCTTTACAAATTTATTAAAATTTAGGTTTTTAATATAACTGCTATTCAAGTTTATTAAGAGCTATGAACAAACGCTACAATATCTTCAAGAAAATTCCTTGACAGTTGTATCTATTTAAAGATAATTGTGTGTTTTTTATGATTGATTGTCAATTCGTTTGAGGTAATTTGTGTACGGTGCATTACGTTACCTTCACTCAGGGAAAAGCGCTCAAAAATTTGTTATCATTACAGCAACAAAACAATTAATAATCTGTAGGAAATACAAGCAAATCATGTCATTTTAGATCCATTGATGTTACATGTGTGATTGGTGTGTTACTTGAAAAAGTATGCTGGCCTCTTTATTAACTGGGTAGGTCATCTGTGTGTGTGAAAATTTTCTTTGTTTGACATATTTACATATGTGTATGTACAAATTTCGTCTGACTTATGTTTTGTGTTTGTATAAACTTTCTTTGTCTGACTTGTGTTTACAGGTGCCAGTACTGCAGTACCTGTACTACCTCGCTCAGATTGGCATTGCTATGTCTCCTCTCAGCAATAATTCCCTCTTCCTCAACTACCATCGAAACCCGCTATTGGAGTACTTCAACCGCGGTCTCAATGTCTCACTTTCTACTGATGATCCTTTGCAGTTCCATTTTACAAAGGTAGACTTGTAACTGTTATTTGTGAACTCCTGCCATTCAACTATTATTGTTTACCCCTCAGTTCCTTATCTTCATGTGTGCACTTAATTTATGTTCGCCATGGTTTCATTATTTTGCTACTTTATTTTATTTCTAATGGTTATTTTATCTGTAGTCTTACAAGCATGAGTATGCACTATACAAATCATGCATTTATTATTATTAGTCTTTCATGTTCAGCACATTGAGCTCTCTTCCATATAAAAAATGCACTCTAAAAATCCTTTTATTATTATTTTGAAAAACTTGATTTAAATTTACAAATGAATCAGATGTACAGTGTATGAAGATAGATTTAAAGGGTTTCATGTTATTCTTAATCACTACAGTTTTACACTTGTTCATATTTAGTTAATGTTTGCCTCACCCCCTCTCCACGTCAGCTCTGTATGTGCCTGTATGCAAGTGCCTAACTTCCTTCACATGTTTCTGCATACTTGTATGCAATGTGCAAATGTTAATTGTTTGATTGATATGTAATTTAATATAGAATGTGCTCTCTGGTTTCAGCTTTTTTTCGCTGCTAGTATTTTAAAATGATAAAAATTACTTTGCACAGGAACCATTGATGGAGGAATACAGCATTGCAGCTCAAGTGTGGAAATTGTCTACCTGTGACATGTGTGAGATTGCTCACAGAAGTGTGCTGCAAAGCGGATTTCCTCATGAGGTATGTGCAGGGGTTCATGTTGAGTTATTTTTTAGTTGTTAGTTTTATTGACCTTCATGGTCATGGGAAAACATGAGACAAAGCAGCTGGCAGGGCTGTCCATGGTGTTCTATCATCTGCTGGGTTCAGCAAGCTTGATTAGCTAGATTGGGGCCGCTGTTGGTGTTTTCAGACCAGTTTCTGTAACCCCGGTCTCTCTTTTTCTGTCTTCTTCTACCATGTCTTAGCAAAGCTGTTGTGCTATGTTTTATATGGCTGAACATGGCATGTACACATCAAATTCCTGCTAAGTGTATCTACTAATCCATTTTTTTGTTTGTTTGATCTCCCAGGTCAAACAGCACTGGCTGGGTCCCAACTACACCAAAGAAGGGGTGGCGGGAAATGACATGGGTCGCACAAATGTGCCAGACATTCGTATTGCCTACCGCTATGAAACACTGGTGGATGAGATGCGCACCATCTGCAGAGGGTCCAAGTCATTTGATAGGAACTGCAAGGATGTTAAATTTACTGCAAGTTAAGTGTCGCGACTCGTTGGATGTACTGTGTGATAATGGTTGCTGCTGGAACGGCATATGCTTCTAGGCATCACTGCTAAGCTGGCTTCAGCTGACAGACTGCAAAATGTAAAATGTCACTCCTGTTATGGAATGCAAAAAAGTAAGCTGTGCCAATTGAAGAGCCAGCAGCAGTTAGTAAGCCAGTTACCAAAAAAAAAGCAAACGCTTATTAGGAAAACAGCAGCAGTTTTTAAGGTCTGTTTCTAGCACTGTCAAGCCACTTGTTAATCCATCAGATTTACTGTTATTATTATCATGTTGATGACCATTCTGTCCATATGCTGTTTCTTTCAAATGGTTCTCGAGTGCTTTCATCCTTTCAGCAACTAGATCTGGTGAGATCAAAATTGTGCTGTGCCACATTTTAAACTGCTTTTCTCTAAACCTGCAGTAGGCCTCTTTGCCCATTATTTGATCATCATTTTAGAGTCTTATTGCTTTTTGTTTTGTGTTTCCTTATGAATTTATAACTTGCCTTTTGTGCTCATTCTGATAGTGTGTTTTGAAGTTTGCATAGTCTGTAGACATGAACTTAACAATTTTGAGCCAATTATATATTAACATATACAGGGTTTCCCCTTTCTCCTTTATCCATCCAACCACACCCATGTGGGTTTTTCCAACAGTTTTTGTAAGTGACTTCATGTTAAAATCCATTCATTACTATTCTTGAGAGATAATTTTTAGCTGTGAAATGCAACTGTTAAGCTTGGCTTTATCTCTAACTCATTTTAAATTATGCTGTTAGCGCTTTTTTTTTTTTTTGAAGACCTAATTTGCTGTGATCCAAACTACACCAAATGAAAGGAGTCCCTTTCAGATGGAAAATCCTTTCCATATCAAAAATATAAAAAAGAAGATATGCTTGGTTTTTTGTGTGTTCTCATGCATGGATATGTGCATATTTTCACACACTGTCCTGCACATTCAGTGCATGGACAAAGATCTCTTCCTTGTGTGTTTTGTATATTACTTACAGAGTGTTTCTACTGCTACAACAGGTTTGTTCTGTTTGTTCTGAGGTGTGTGGGTTTACATGAACATTGTACTGACATATATACATGTACATACATGTACATTATTTTCAGGCCATATGAAATGAATAGGAAAAACAATGAGAGGTACAATCTCACTCATCCTTCTTCAAAAAAAGATTTTTGATAACAATCATTTTTTAATATTAATACTTTACCTTTGGTGCTGGAAATCTTTGCAACCAAATGCTAGTTTTTGCACAACACGGTACCCCCATGATTCTTTTTTAGAAATCAAAACTAATGCAGGAATTAGAGCCACAGGTTTTAAAGCAATACAAGTTCACCCTTCTCCACCTCTCTCTCTCACACGCACACACATATGCATAAAATCACCATTTTTGTTTTCAATTTTGAGATCCGCCATGAGAGATTTTTGTTGGGTGGCGTAATTTTTACGTTGACCACTACTGCATTACAGAACATTTAGAAATGAATATTTTGCAAAATATCCTAACAGTTCTGTGGTAGGAGTTGCAGCTCCTTGTTGTTTACCTATCTTCAGTCAATATTATGTTATTGGGAAATTTTTGATCTACTGTTAACTGCTAACAATCTAAAATAAGGGTGGGAAAGTTCTAAGTATAACTTATTTGCTTGGGGATTTTGTTTTGTTGTTTTCTTTTTAATATTGCATGTTGTTAACAGTATTCTTTTATTATTTAAACTGTAGAAAGACTAGTAAAATGTCCATTGTTGTGTGTTTTGTTAAAATTCTTTTAATTATGTGTTCAGCTTTTGTTGATAATTATTTGACAGATGTTGGTAATGAGGAAAGACGATAGCATTTTGATGTTCTGGCAATAGTTTGAGGTATGCTTAAAGCATTTTGACATGAAGTGATATCTGTTCACCATTGTTATATGCATTTATGTATATTGATTTCGTTCCTTTGAAGGGTACTGTTTCAAATTTACAACTTCATTCTTAAGCTTTATAATCTTAAGTGTATGAAAAGAAACCTTGACTTAATTTATTTTGGAAAACACATTTAAGGTGACCAAAGGAGTTTATAAAATCTGCAAGTAGAGATTCCTGTTGTATACTAGCTATACAATATCCATGTCAGAACAAGGCCACACAGATGCTGTTATTGATGACACTGCAAACATACAAAAGTATTGGTACACATAGAATACTTGTTTAGTTATTGCTAAACTTGACAGTCATGTATTATTACACAACCAGTAGTTTGCCATGACATTGTGATGAGTATTGAGATATTGAAGTAGGCCACAAAAGTCACAGCTAAAGATAAAAGTTTTCTTTAAGTTTTTTTAATTTAATTTATATTATAAAAGTGACTACACGTTTAGATTTTTTTAAAAAGATTTTGTGGACCAATTGCCAGACATACCATTTCTGTAGAGATCTGTAAACTAATGAATGTTGCAGAAGTAACTTTTATATTCATACATCTGGTAGAAGAAAGTAGCAAACTTTCATAATCATCAAATGATCTGATCAAGTCAGTTATTTACTGACAAAGCTCACTGAATTTGTTCAAATTAGCGTACATGCCTTAATGTGGCTTGTGTGTGTATTCTTATTTTTAAAGATTTTATATTTGTATTATAGTCTGAACTATTAAAGTGTATTTTCTTGATTTCATGTTAGAAAAAAAAGCAAATGTTAAGCCAGAGTTTACTAAATATTTACCTGCAAAATAAGAATTTCACATTTCTTTTGTTATTTTCAACTAAATATATTCTCTAGTTATATATGTTGTTCATCTCAAGGAAGATGATTTCCAAAGCTTTTAAGTATTTGTTTCCCTAGACCTCAAGATGTAGAGAAGCACCAGGTATCTACTATTGAATTATGAACTCTGACAGTAAGTGGAGTCAGGGGAGATAGACCAGGATTTGTGGTGATGAAGGCTTTCTTTACAACCATCTCCATTTGCAATAAAATATAATTATATGACTAACAAGCGTAAGTATGTGCTACACAAATCATGCATTTATTATTATTTTTTTTAAACTGAAAACTAAGACAAGATTGGTAAATAAATCACTTTGGTGATGATTTCAAAATTGCAAGATGATCGCTAAGGAGCAGAACCGTCCCTTAAACGGCATATGTACTTTTGTTTCTTTTTGTTTTCATCCATTAAAGCATGAATTGTACATAAACTAGACTGTTGGCAATCTGCTGAGACCAACAGTTAATCTCTCATAAAGTGATAAGCTGTTACTTGGCAAGTGATTTGATACCCAGCATGATGAATGACAGCAAATGGAGGATGTACGACACTGAAATTCTTAATGGCAACAATATACTTAGCAAAAGTTTGTTGCTGAGTTACTTCGTGGCTTATATCTCTGTATCAAAAGTTGTCAACCACCACTCATCTCAGCTGAGAGCCAATGATCAACAAACAATTCTAAAGACCATAAAGTTTGAGTTTTGTAGTTTATCTGCCTGTTTGGTGTCCAGCTGATTTAAAAAAAAACCCAGAAGCTTATTCAGTAAGGATAAGGATTTGTAAATCACAGCATACAGAAAAGCTAGTGCCCTGCGATTGAAGCTAATATTTTTCATTTTAAAAAATTCCTGACAGTAGATTTTCTTTAAAATATTTGCTTATGAATGTTGGAAGAGTTTTGTATTTTTCTTTAAGCCTGAGGAGTTGACAGGATAAGCACCATCATCTTGCTTCATGCAATGCCCGCTTCACATAAAACTGCTTATAATATGTATCTGTTAATTGCAAACACTTTCAGCTGCAGGGAATTTAGGAGTAGATCTGATATCTATCAATATTTGGAGACTTAGTTATTTTTGCTTTGAATTTGAAGAAAGATACATGATAAGCTCTCTGGTTTGTGCACTGGGAAGTGTTTTTATTCGTAGTTTAATGACAATGTGATATTATTTAGATAGATATGTTTTGTGTATCTTACTAGGCCTCTTAGATCCAAGAACGTGATCTGTAATGTGTGTACACATGGATATTTTATATGTATGCATGTGAATTAATGCCATATCTTAATGATTATAAGATGAAAATATTAATCATTGGTTCACTACTTCTCCTATATATGCAAGACATTGCATTTTGCATTTAAGGTTTACATTTAACTATCACAAAGAAGACTAGCAAGTAGTATACTTTGGGTGATTAAATTATAAATACTCACGAAATACAAGGTGAGGATTAAAAATGTCTTTTTTGAAATATTCAGGGTTCTTGAATCATCCAGGGTTCCTATTTGACCACCTCTTACATTTTTTTCAGTGCATTTCACCAGCTACATTATGTTGATAGCTTCCATGCAGTTTACTCATACCTGTAGACTTACATGCTGACAAATGTAAATGCTGCTTACACTATAACTTTATAAATGAAATCCCAGGAGTAGAAGCTACGATACTGTGATGTCATTGTTGATTTATATATGAATGCTCATTTATAATAATTGTGTATGACATGTATGGACCATAACATGCTGATTATAGTCTTGTTATAATTTGATTCTGAATGCAGATGTGCAAATTTATTGGTATAATTAAGAAAGTGGTGATCATTATTGAATGAAATTCAGCAGTAGTGATATTTTTAGGAAGTTCTTCTAGCCATTGTTTTTAGGCTATAGACTGATAGTCTACATTTTTGTTCTGTACTTTACTTTCTCAGTTAAATGATATTACCTACTCACCTGTTTAAAAGAAGCTAAGCATGACTTTTAGAGATCACATGCATTTATAGTGGCAGATGTAGTGGACCTCTAATTTTCTTTTACATCTACCTCTTCTGTAGGCAGTCTGGTGATGCAACAGCTAGCGTCTGTCATCAATATAGAGAGGATTGGCTGTTGTGGGTTCAGATCAGATATGCCATTCTTTCTCAGCTTGAGCATCTTTAAATGGCTGGCTGCTTTGCCTTGAAATAGCTTTTTCTGATCCACTTACTAGAAAATCCAAACATGAATGTATACCTGTGGGAACACATACAGAACACACACATTTATTCACTCTCAGCCACCCACAGTGTACATGCACACAGTTTTTGACACTAAACAACAGTGTGTTTTTTTTTTTGTTTTGACAAAGCTTACAGCACAGATTTCTTAGGCTTTCGCTCTGTCTTTACCTACAGATGAATTTACTTACGATTAAATGCACATATTTTTTCCTTCGAAAGGCATTACATTTTATATAGAGAAAGTTTTGTCTCATCACTCGGCTAAAGTTTCTGCACACATGTTTACTATCTTTGCTGATCGAATATGTATTATTATTATTGTTATTATTGGTATCTCTTTCACAGGGAGTGAATGATAGTCTGAAGTATAGCCATTATTTATCCTTTTAAGTTTGGGTTGGTTTTGTACTTAAAGTTAAATATATGCTTAATTAAACTCTTTTGTGTTATTTTGTGTATGCTCAGTGTATGTGTGTGTCCATTTTTAACATGCTTCCATAGTGTGTAAATATCATTGACAGTTTCATTTATGTGTTGGTCATGCTATGATTTTTTTGGTGGCAGAGGGGCAAGGGTTAAATGAAGCAAAATATACCTCCACCCATTTGCCACTATTATTTAAAACAGTTGTTCCTTAAAGGACTAAGCCACTAACCTGTTGCTTTAGAAGTATGTTGAGATCAACAGTAGAAGGTTTGTATAAGCGCATAAAATCTTGAGAACACTGAACTACTTAGTCCCATGCGATCAAAAAAGGCAGAATATATTTTGTTTGCGCCTAGGGTACTATTATTATAATTATTCATTCCTTCATCTAGCGCTGGTCGTGGGTGAGGGTGAAGCTGGAAAGATGCAGCGACCACCAAGGTCTTTTTGAGCAGCGGCACAAGAAGTCTTGGCGTTTTATGGTCAGTTCAAGGACCATAT
The DNA here is from genome assembly GCF_003073045.1 of Pomacea canaliculata. NCBI lineage: Eukaryota > Metazoa > Mollusca > Gastropoda > Architaenioglossa > Ampullariidae > Pomacea > Pomacea canaliculata. The sequence continues at coordinate 13,499,977 of NC_037596.1, read as the reverse complement.
ACAGAAGTGTATACACGGTCAGTTCGTTTATTTGTCAGCCAATTCTTCCCCCGACCACCTCAGCCTCGACCTTTCCTGATGTACCCTAAAGGACGGACTTTAGAGTGTTGTGCATGTCGCCTATGAGTGTCGTCAGAAGGTGCAACGGTTAGCGCCTGTCACCAATACAATGAAGATTGGCTATCCTGGGTTCAGATCTCGTCTCGGACTCGCTGTTATTTCTCTGCATGTTGTATCTGTTTACTGGCTGTTTTTGCTGTAACATAGTGTTGCTGGCTCGGCGTTCTCCCTTTTACCCACGTCGTCAGAAGTCAGAAGGATGTCTTGGCCAACAAGAGAGGCGACCGTGCTCCGTACATACTCGTCGGTTTTGTGTTCCCGGTGGGGAAGATTAAGAGCAGTTTCCTCGGGCATGTACAGGAGGATAGAACATTCAAGTACCGTGTAGAATTTGTATCCACGGATGTTAGTGTAGTTTTGTGGGAATAATAGGAGGTGCAATAAATAGTAACCAGACGCTTTTTGCTGGCATAGCAGTTGGATATCTTGGAGTACAGAGCTTCTTTGTCCTTGCACTTGATAAAGGTGAGGTTGTTGACCTATAGTTTGCTATGCTGGTATTTTTTTTTTCTCCTCCCCTCTTCAGCCTGACACAGCCTCCCTCTGACAGCACATCATGTTAAATAAATAATTCTTTTTTGTATCGCACCTTTTCCCGCCACTGAAATCGGGTTCCAAGCGCTTAGCAAAACACCTACACATGTAACCCGAATAATATATATAATACCTGGAAAACCACTGACGGTCAGCATTGCAAAGAAGTGTCACCTCCAGAGAGAAGAACATTAGAGCCGAGATCCGAACTCACGACACTCGATTCTCATTGTCGTGTGACCTCAGCGCTGTAACCCTATCATATAACAGTACATGAAATGTTTCAATTCTAAATGGAGACTAGGTTAAAATGTGTGTACACACTGTACTTTCATAGTCATACTTACGGCCAGAGTGTGGATTCAGCAATTCTTAAAGATAAATGATAAAGACGACTGATATTTTACTTCTGGGGAGACTTTTACGACGAGAACTCGATCCATGACAATGGAATTTATTTCAAGACATGTAAGCAAGAAGGGTGGACGAAGAAAGACCACGGAAGAGAGAGAAAAGAAAACGAATTAAGCCTAATATCAAGGGTTGTCCATGGGACATATTTTTCTATCCCATCCCGTCCCATGGCAATTTATGCCTGTCCCATCCCGTCCCATCCCACGGGACGTTTCCCATGGGATTCCCATGTATTAACAATGGACAACACTGAAAACCACTTTTCGGCTTTTGTTCTATAATTCCTGCTACTTCACATACAATAGATGATTCAGAGGAGATTTAATCCTTGATGAATGAAATAACAGTAAATTTATTTGCAATATCAAGTATCGACTCATAATACAAATGTGTGCTGTCCCATCCCATCCCATGGGACGTTTCCCATGGGATTCCCATTCCTATGGACAACACTGCTAATATCTGTCTCATACAGAAAGGAGATCCACCTCTTGTATAAGACATCAAATAATAATTGTCTGTAAATTGATACTGCAGACAAACTTGTGTCAAAATCTTACATAATCATGCCTTTTTTAATAATACAACGAGCCTGGCTGTACCTGGAATCGCGTTGCTATGAATTGAGTCGGAACCGAGAGAGGGAGCGTTGTGTGAAGTCCTCACAGCCTATTTATCCTTAATAGACAGGTGACCTGTGGACCTCTGCCCTTCGCCCTTTGAATTGTCTCGTCTGCGAGAAGCTGGAGCCTTCGCATAATTCTCCGGGTCACTTACACACCCGGACAACCGCGAAGTGTAGGTAGTCAACCCGCTGAACTTCATGTGCATAAAAGGGTTTTTACAAGACGAATTCTTGAAATTTATGTTACAATAACTATCGGCACTAGTTTGTTGCCTGTTTCTTTCTCTATAGTAGGTTCCGTTACCTGCCATCAAACATTTTGTTTACTTTATATAAAGTCTCCTAAAAATATGGGTATAAACACTCACTTCCTTTGTACACTGTTTTCATTCCTTTTTTGTGTGCTCTAACTTTTGTTTTGTGTTAGTTGAGCAGTTGAGCACACTCTTCTCAGTTTTAGGACTAGATGTAAAAATCATTTTTTATTTACATTATTCTTCCCACCCTTCATAAATAAAAAAAAGTGTCGTTATCAATGTTATTGTCATTCACTCTCTTGTTTTTAAACAAGTCTTTCTTTCAGGTCAAAGCAGCATCTCTCTGCTTTGAACTTGCTCCTGACCTGCCGCTTTTACCGTTTTGTGCACCTGGAGTTTTTTTACGGGTGGTGAATCATCCTTGCTGTTGCCGGAGCAGGGAGGTAGCACTTATCCAAGCAAAGGAGGTTATCTTTCAATCTCTCGCTGACTTGTCCGGAAAAAAGAACTCCACTTTTAGCCAATGCTGCAAGGCATCGCATGCAGTGATAACAATAACTAAACGGCAAGATATGGTGATGCTCATATGTAATAAACCCTGGGAATGAATGTTCAACACAGATGGAGTCAGCGTTGGATACCGAGTGTTGCTTCTGGTTTACACATGAATCATACATGTTATGGCGGGGAAGCCGGGGAGTATGACAATGGACTGGACATGCAATATTAATGGATATATCTGCCAATAACTCCAACGATATCACGTCAATGCTGTAATCAAATTCTGAAAATTTTGCTTACATCTGATCAAAATTATAGACATAAAAATAATTAAACAGAAAAAGTATATTAACGGTCTAATAAGCATGGTAGAACCTTACATTGTTTACCCAATTTGTGTTTACAAAGTCTTCTTTAACTTTTTTAGAAAAAAAAATAGCGAACAAATTCTCGTTCTTTCTCTAAAAGTATCCTGCGAAATAAATTCTAAAAAAATATGTTATAAACGAACCCTCTTACTCCAAGAAATTATGGGAGTAAAGCTACAGCAACAGACGGATGCAAAGACATCTTGGAAGAGTGTAATCATTGCTATTAGCGAAGTGTTAAAGTTTTTACGCTTTATTTCGTTCTTTGGGATTTTTTTTTAAAAAAGATGCATATGTAAAGTGAAAAATATCAGGATATTGTATTGACACATTCGCATTACTAATACTATAATGTTGGCACTATTTGTCACTTTTTCACAGGAATAAACTATCCGGTGCTCTGTCGTAGCCAAGTTCTGCCTCGGTTTTCATTCAAAATACGACACCGCATGTCTTCCATGCCAATGAGTCTGAAGACTTTTAATTGCCTCTGGCGGAAGTAGCGATGTATAGTAGTAGATACATCACTCTGTCGGAGCTTATGTCAGTCTTTATGATAAGCTTGGCTTGAGAACTATAATCCTGCTTCCTGTAGAATTATTAACGACTTCATTTGCTTGTTTAAATGAACTTTTTTTTTATAAAAAAAGCCATTCGTCAAGGAAATTGGAAGGGTTTCTTTTTTCTTCCTTGCGCATCTCAATGTCGTCGTGCAATCTTTCTCTCACACACACGCACGTGCGCTTGCGCGTTTATTTCTGAGACCAACTCAGTTTAGAATACTTTGACATTTGCTGTGCATAAGGGAAAAAAAAACAGCAACCAAAGAAATAAAACAAAAACGCTAACATGAAACGGAAATTGACAGTACTTATTACAGACTTTTTGTCTGGCGCTACTGATCCAAGCAGATGCGATCCGCTGGCCTTTAGCGCAAACGAGCAGGTACCCCATGGGATGCGCCACTCAAATGTTCGACAGAGTCATCTCCAGGCAGGTGCAGCGGCAAGAAAATTCGGCTTAATTATGCCAGGCAGGAAGCGGTTTCCAGCTCTCAGTCACACTAAACCATAGCAGCGGATATGACCAATTCTTGACGAGGGGTTAAAACGGTTTCCCTTTCCCCTACCTACATGAAACAGCAACCTCCCCCGCACCTCCATTCATCTGTTCCATCCTCAGAAAAAAAAATTGTTAGCATAAAACTTGTATCCTGCTTTCAAGCGCTTTCAGTAGAGGCTCGATCATTATATATCAAGCAGCGGAAAAGTGTGTTCGAATCCTCGCTTTTCCAGACAGTACACGCATAGCATTTTAAGGATGAGAACCCATGAATTCGTCCTGAACCTAACACATGTCTGTAACATGCATACACATGTAAACATGTGATGGTCGGAGGTTTTTTTCCCGGGTATTCATACATACAGATAGGCTATGCGCCAAAGAGCAACAACCCCCTATCGGAACTGTCTACACCCAACCCTTTTCCACGTCTCGACCCAGGTTTAATCTCTGTTATATATATATAGTGGGTTTTTTTTTTCTTCAGGAAAATGATTCGCGCTGACGTTCCCTCCAGCAGCACTCTCTAATGCAACCTTTGAACATTTTCACTAGCTTTTAATTTGATATCGGCTAGGCTGTCAGTGTGATGCTGAGAGTAACTGTTGGCAGTGCCTGTAGGAACCGAGGGCAGCCGCCCCCTCAAAAAAGATACTGATGAGACAAGAACAGCATGAAGTTTGGCCCTCCTTCCATCACCCACCCCATACCAAAGCCGAGCATCTTCTGGTTGGGGCTCAAAAGCTGAACAAATAGGGATGAAGGAGGTGTAGACTACTTTTGCGTGTGACCGGATGACAAATTAAAATACTTGTATAAATGTGTTTATGTAAAACGTAAAAATTTCGTGTTAGTTCGGCATACACCGATTCTGTATCATGTAAAGAATGTATATTAATTTAACAGGAGAAAGATTTGTTATCGTCATCAGCACAGCATCCAAAGGATGTGCAATGAAATAATAATAATAAAAAAAAAATCGGACCATCCATCAAGAATCGTAAATTAGCAGTACACGAGTTTCGATCATCGTTTTTGTAGCAGTCCACTTGTCCACTTGCGGTGCAAACAGGATGCAACTGTTTCTGCGATCAGTAGCGTTAGACGTTAGAGTGGCTCGACGTTACTAATACTTAAAATACCTAACCCCCTATTTTCCTTGAATGAAATCGTCCACATCGACACTGGTTGGTTTACGCACCACAGAGGTTGAGTCTATATCGCCAACCAGATAGGGGGGAAAGGTTGAGAGGTACGGTAAGTCAGCACGCACTCAACCCTCCGGGATATTTTCCTACCAGGCGCCATCCAATGTGTTCTGGACGCATGTTGTGCTGTTCTTGGGTTGTGTTTACACTCGTGTAGCCTTGAAAACAACCCGCGTCTGGGGGATTTATGGAGGTGGTCTAACTTCTGTCATCGTGCTCAAGTCGGTCGCCAAACTTTTTCGGTGGGAGAGCCACTCGTCGGGAGGATCAAACGGAAACCGCCGGCAGCCATCGGACTTCGTAAGTATGAGTAAACCACGCGACTGTCAAGTGTCGTTGTGAGTGTGCAAAGTGTACTGTCTGTCTGTCCTCCACCACCCGACTCCTACCCGTGTTTTCTGCTTACATTAATTGCTGAGTTCAAAACTTCCAGGGTGTCCCATGGTCCCGACTTAGCCAAGTGCACTTTATTATTACTGTCAGTACTTATGTCAGCCACTCACACTGTCTAGTTCTCAAGTCAACAAATTTATATCCCAAATTCAGCAGATCGTAGATAACTGATTGTTTCAGACCACTCAGGAAATGCATGCATATCAAGCCTGCATTTAAGCCAGTCAAACCTGCATTTAAATTGCTTACAAATAACTGGTTTTTTTTGGGTCGCCAGAATTTCAAAAAAGCAATCGCATTTTGATCAAAGGGTATTTTGTTAGTCGAAAGAACTTGCTGTTTCATTCATATGTGTTTCACTTTTTTGGAGCTTGACAACCGGCACGTCGGCATTGTATAACTGAGGCCACTTTTTGGCCTCGAAAAAAACACTAGGACGATAGGAGATAAAATATTCAGGCAGTCATGGATATTTTGTTCTCTGAACCCAAGATAGCAGCTAAATTAAACACTTAACTTATCCTCTTTTGTCTTGTAATGCAGCAGAATAGTTCATAGAAAACGCGATAAAGAATATGAATGTTTTTAGATAAAGGAGATATAGCTAATTGGGTTTTACTTTTCAAAAGAAACTGGAGAAAAAAGGCAGTATTGTATCATTAAAGTTTTTTAATAGCTTAGAAAACTGGTTGTAAAGGCCAAAGGATTGTTATTCTTGATGACTTTTTGCTAGTACATAGAAGTGTAATCATTTGGGTCTTCATACTAGTGGAGGATGTTTTTATTGTTTTGAGGGTTTAGCGATGATTAGTGTCAAATGAAAGGACATAAGTCCATCTTGATGCAAGCTGTTGGAAGGATATAGCAACATTGAATATATTTGAGTGGGTCTGAAAAGTATGCCTGTGCAAATAGACTAAAAGTGTATGTGCATGCACATGCATGCAAGAGAGAAAAACTTCAGTGAAATACAAGTTCTGGAGGGGATAGGGGAGTAATTCTAAGAAAACCACAAGATATAGAAATAAGCCTAGGTATATAAACAGGTAAAACCAGTTTGATTTTTCCATAATCTCACAAGAACAGAAATACTTTTGTGGCCTTTATTTAAAACTTTGACCCATACTTTAGACCAGGATGCACACATGAGTCTCTACCAGTGACTCAAGACAACAAAGTTTCTTTTATGATCATAAAGATTTATTTATAAATGTGAAGGAAGTCATAACAGTTTACTGGAATTTAAGAAATTTTTTTTACTATTGTTCAGTTTTCATTTTTAAATGAACTATATACATGTTAGTGTGTGTGTGTAGTGTGTGTGTGTAGTGTGTGTGTGTAGTGTGTGTGTGTGAATACATGTGCCTATTTAGTCCTAATATTATTTTTTTAGTCCTTTTCAATTTGTGTCTGATAGTGTTAAGCCTACATTAAAATAATTTCAATTTAAAATTATAATTGTCATGATTTAAGATACATTATTGTTAGGCCATTTACTGCAGTTTAGATAGATAGGGGAACAAATATGATGGGTGGTACACTGAAAGCTAAAGGCACAGGCTGATGAAGCAGTATTTCTGTATCAGTTCGAGTGACAACAACTAAGTCGGGAATTTGTAAGCTATTCAAGCATGTTTACTTTGGTAGCAATGCATCCTGCCTGTCACAGTGACTAGATGAAAAATAAACACCATATTCTGTATTGATGTAACAGTTTTCATAGATTTTGAAAAAATGGGGAGATAGATTTTGTTTTAGTTTGTATAAACAAGGCATTGACTGTCTAATGTTTATACATGTCCCTGTAACAGACTAGTTTTGACGTGGGATGTCTGCACACATTCATTTTTCTTTGCAAGTTCAGCCTAGCAGTGTATAGTTGTATGCCTTTTACTGTATTCACTATTTTTTAATAGTAAAATATCAGCTATCAGTGGATCTTAAGACAATATTTTTTTAGCATCAGCAGAAAAATTCATGATGGGATAATCCATGGCACAAAAAGTAGAGATGAGCCTGTTGTCTATGAATGCCCAGGATGTTGACTTTAGCTCTCAGAACAAAACACTTCACATAACAGCTGTGTGTATCTTCTGCAAGTTTTATCCCTCAAATGTCAGTGTGCATAAAGTGTTTCATCAGGGAGAGAGCTGCTCTTTTGTTCATGACTGTTACGAAGTGGACATTCTGAATGTATAATTTTTTAATATCTGTCAAAGAATCCTTCAGCTGACTGCTTCTCCTTTGAACAGCACAGTGTTAGGAATTGAAGCAGTCATCATTATTGATTAGGAGAGGTTAACACTCCCAGGGCTGACTCACTAGAAGAGTTCCAGTTAGATGAACAATTGTTTGTATCACATTTTAAAGTTTAATTTTGGTTGAATTTCTCATCACACCACCATCAACAACAACAATAATAAATTTACAGTTAGATCTTTTAATCTAAATCATTCTTGTTGAAAAGTGGAAAAACGCTAAGGCTAACGCTAAGAGGTAGTATTAAACAAATTTCATGAACATCAGAGAGAAATATTCTGGCAGCTGGCAAATCTCCAGCATTTGTAAATGCCAGTGCTTATCTCTGAGATCAGAAAAAATAGGAAGGTGTTAAAAGCTTGCATGAGAGATTGATTAAAACTTGTACTTAACTGATCCCAGCTTGAACTTTTGTTCTTATTAATGCTATACCCCACAAAAGGGTTGTAGTGTTTAGAGATTTCTTTGAGATGTTTCAGTGGTAAACAGTGGTTGACTAAACTGCTTGATCAGCGTTAGTATCATTAGGCCATTATAGCTTATTACAGAAGTTATTTTTGGTAAAGTTAATCAGTAGATGTTGGTGTTGATGAGATTATCTTAATCTGTTTGCTTTGAGACCATCTCATTATTATTATTAATGTTTGGGGTAAAGCCCTGTATAAATATACATTCATTATTATTAATAATCTCATTAGCTAACTACCATCCATCCAATCTGATGGAAGCTCTCTTGATGCCCATCATGACAAAATTGCAGACACTTTTGAATATAAGTCTGAAGATCACTCTGGGCCCTTTCAATAAATTTTGAGCATGTGATTCTATCAATAGTAAATTGTAATTTGTAGAGGGGATATATAATTCATAACTGGAGGTGGAGGGGGTAATTGGTGTTTTATACCAAGCAAACAGCTAAGGCTATTTCTTGGCAAAGTAGCAGGTGCCACATGCAGAGAAAAAGCAGTATGCCCAAAATGAGATCTGAATCCAGGACAATCACTGAAAGTAAAAATTTCAGTCTTGCAGTTTTCAAGACCTTTGAGTTTGAGTGTAAGGGTTTCATTAGATTTCACTGCTGGTTGTGCTGCTTCTGTGGCGATTTGATAGCACATAATGTTTAAGCACCTTATTGCTAATTTAATTGCATTAATGCATCGTATCATTTCATGTCATTTATTGTAGTGCTTTATGAATGTCTGGAATAAATTCAGGCAGCTATGCGGAGGAAATGCTGATAAAATACCCATATTTTCAAAGTTCATGTTGACTAGATCTGATAAAATTCATTTATCAGAGTGTTAGGGACAGCTAAAGAATGGCACCTTTGTTCACATTTGGTAAAAACAGAAGCAGAAGATGGTTTTGCCAGAAGAAATAACTTGGCTGATTAGTAAACCCACCAAACCTCTTCACTTATCACTTAGCGGCAGTGAGATTTTCTGATTAGAGGCTCAACCACTTGCTCTATTGCTGTCTTGTTTATGGCCCCTAGCAGCATTGAAAGAGGAACCCATGTGGGACCAATATGGGACCCATATGGGATTTACCCGGTTACCTGGGATTCATCTGCCAAAATCTATATGGGTCCCAGGCCGAAAATGAAAGCTGGTAAAGCATGGGACCCATATGTCTTTTCCCGTGTAAAAACCGGGTAGATCCCAGATAAATCCCAGTGAATTCTTTGATGATGATTATTGGTATTTTTAGGTATTTTGACATTATCCTGATTGACAACAATGTAAATCACATATGCCAAAATTCCTAAAAATACCAATAATATCAAATACAATCAAAATAACCTTATAAATGCCAAACAAATGATTAATAAGGGAGTGTTTTGCCATGATTACAATTAATTAAGCAGCAAAAAAGTGCACAAAAATGCAAAATGTTACACAAAAAAAAACAACAAAAACATGATTTGTCTTTTACTGACGTTTATTGAAGTTAAAATGTCTGTGCACATAAGGATAAAAAGCCACAGGTCATAAAAAAATAATTTTAAAGTATACAATGAATTGTGAAGCATGTCCATTATAAAATGGCATAAACAAATGTTCTCTACTAATGACATGATTATATGCATTATTACATCGTTTTATTATGACTTAGAGTTGATAGAAGAGAAGCAAAAACACGTAACCCCACGGACAAACATTAAAATATAAAAAACTTCCTGCAAAGTATTTAGCATTAAATATAGATATTATCTTTCGCCAAAACGCAGAAGCAGTCAAAGATCTATTACAATATACTCAAAATGCATGGAACATAGTGAGGTGGACATTAGAACAACCTGACAAATTGCTTTCAAAAAGGGGTTATTTACAGCCTTCAACAGACCTTGTCTTATAACTAAACTAACATCCCACCGGGAGATTTCAAACTATAAAAAGCGTTCCCAGAGCTGGGTATCTGCCAGTTCTTCTGGAATAATACATAACACAACCACGTAATAAAATCAATAATGCAAATATTACAACTATCGCTACATCTATATATAAATGCCGCCTGCCATCAACAAAAAAAAAATCCTCCGTTAAACAAACTACAACACAGTACTAGTTATAATTATAATCATCAGGTAAAGAAGTCGTAACAGAGGCTTTTACGTCGTTGCTCCCACCCATACATTTAGCTGACCTTGTACAGGACTGTCCGCTCGAAAGACATTAAGCCCTATCCCTTCTGCTTATGTCTCTTTAGACTCACCACAAAAGGGCCCTAGCTAACCAAATTCGATGTCACCCCAAATAGGCCCAAACTGACCGTCACCATTCTGTAGCTTCAGGATACCCACTCCTCAACTTTTGTTTCCTTGCAGGCATCTGTAAAAATATGATACAAATAATACGAAAAAGAATTATGAAGTCCGATTATTAAATAAGTTAATTACACTAAAATTGCATGAGTAACACAACCCGAGATACCCTAATAATCCAGAATATTATAATGGAAAAAAAAGGAAGGAAACAACGCAATCCTATAGATATGTAAATGTGCCCATAAACAATTTTAAGTGGTGCAAAACATGTTTATATATTGCAGCAAAGGTATCCATATGTTGGATACTGCATTCAAGACTTTCTTAGACACACTAACTCTGACATATTACTTGATTTTTTTTTATTAAATCTCTCAATAAATAAGCGAAACAGTAAAGAATGTTACTAAATCTTACTTCGCCGATTCATTCTTTCTACACAGCGTTAACCGCTGATTAAGGCTAGGAACTGTGCATAAAACCATGTGTCTACTTTAAATTCTTCCAATTGTAATTGGATCAATCAATGAAATGAGGAGTAAAGAGAGAAAGAATTCGACTTCAGGCTCAGAGCTTTGCTTTCCCTGCTAATGTGTTTTAATCTAATCATCAAAATAAGTCAACTCTTTAAATCCTTACCCTTGATTGTTTTGTAAATAAAGGAAGTGGTTCCTGAGTCCCTTCTTCTCTTTCAGCTCATTAAAGTTGTGAAAAACACAGCTGACAGTTGAACATTAGCACACGATAGTGATGCTCCTCAATCACAATGCTTTTACAGTGAATATTAACTACACCTGCGCTCAATGGCATGTCCTGGAAACCAGGAAACCTAAGCCTTAACATCTTTATTTAACAATAAACACGTGCGTGTGGCCTATCATGATGATCATGTTCTGAGAACTAGTATTATAAACAAAATATGGATCAAAACGCATTAAGGAAATTTTCCCATTTTCTTCTTGTAACACGCCTGAAGTTGGTTAACATGAAAATTTATTACTTCAGCTGTAATCCATGCCAACATAACAATGCCTTTGTTCTTTTCTTATACTGCAGCAATCGTCATAGGTCTGTTCTATAAACATAAACATGTAATACCAAAAACCATTCAATAATGGAATCGTCAGAAATCAATTTGACTCCTCTACGTTATAAATCAGGAATACAGCACATCCCAACTTGTCCTTTTTCAGGTCAAAGTCTTCCAATCCACACTCCAATGGTACAACATCCTCTGAAGATTTACAAGGGAACCTGGAACCTAACCTCTTGGCAGTGTTTCCTCCTGTACCATCCTAATCTAAGGATAAGTTAAGATTATCTCCCATCCTTTTAATAAATCTCCTTATTCACATCTTCTCTTATACTCATTCCCTCTCCATCTCTTCCCAGAAAGACAGTTATTGCTGCCCTGTCTTACCAAGCTTTCTTCATAGTAATGAAAAGCTTGAAACTGCACGAATCACAATAGCATGAAAAACATGAGTACAGAATTCCTTCTTTTGTCGTCGGTCGCATAAACACTTCACAATGCTTGCGAAAATATATTACTACTTCTCCTGTTGTCTTTTCTCTATTTGTCATATACTATTTGAATATCCTGATTCCATTTTTTATCCATTTTTTTTTCACTATTACGCCAAAAGAAGTAAATACCTGCGGATTTTTCCACTTCTGGCTATATTTCATCAATAAACACTTAATAATATTCTTATCTCGGCAAGATGAGTAAGATAAACAATAACTTTTAATAAATGAATTAATAAAACATGAAATGACTTCAAATTTACCAATTCACAAAGGGTTGGGCAATCCGTATTCTGGCAGGTTATGAAAACTAAGAATAAAGAGATACCGTTGGAAGATTGTGAAAGGCCAAAGTGACACATATAGTACTTTGGCGACTACCTCTGCTTTGGGGACCACCTAGGCTGTACAACTACTTCGGCCGGCACCACGAGTATGGAAATGGTATGTTGGCACTGCCTGCAAATAATGAAATGAGATGCATTATTCTTTTCTCCTTCGCTGCTCTAAGTTAGCTGTGCTCAAGTGCCTGGTATCAAATGAATAATGTGCAAAAACTTTATTAGGGCTCACAACTTCCCAAAACTTAAAAGCTTTAGTTGATAATGATTGTTTAAAAATTTTATTAATTTCATAATATTTTACCAATCCAGACCAAAAGTAATATCAATATAATTTAAAATCGCCCTTATAAAAACAATAACTATTACACTTTTATAGTGCAAGCATAATATTGACCAAAGTTACAGTACCTGTTATTGGTGTCCAACAGGTCCAGATATCATTCTTTTTTATCTCTTTACTTATGTCCTGCGCACTCCATAAAACATAAAAAAGGAAAATAAAACAGAGAAATGAGCAGTTCATTTCTGAACAATTAAATGCTACACATGCTTCATAACTTACGTTTCTTTCTTGTATAAATTTATTATGAAGTTAAAAATTTGCACTTACTTAAATACTTGTGCAAGCGAACTGGATGTATTGATAGAAGCCATGAGGTAATCTGGTGGTATTCAAAATATGAAATAGCTTGAAGAATTATTAATGATGGTCGTGTTCAATTCCTGCGACCATCTGGTGAACTTTAAAATGGGCCTAGAACACAGCGTCCTGAAGAAATATACAGCTACTTGGCCCACCTTTAAACCGTTCTGCTTTCTTCCAAAAACTCACCGATGTGGTTGGTAGGTGTATGGATTTGGAGTGGTGGCCAGTTCTGGTGTTTGGTGTTTTTTTGGCTTGTGGTGTGATTATAGTCTCGAGGTTAGCTATGGCGATGGTGGGGGGTTGCGTTTTGTGAGTTTATTGTGATATTTGGTGGTGGTTGTCCTAGAGGTTGTATTTGTTGTGATTGGCAAAAGGGACTAGTTGGGTTGTCTCTAGATTTTGTTTGGGTAAACATCACTGTTTAAATTGTGTAAAAGCATTAAATAAATATGTATGTAACATGCATAAAATTTGCACTGATTAGTTCAGATGCAGGTGTTAAACACAAACCGCCCAGTACAATTTCTTTCCCTCAAAGGCCCCCCACAAACCCTGTGACCCATGATTTACCTCCCTTTTCAAGAAATTATAAAAGTAACTAAACAAGACCAGAAGAACAATTCAATTGATAATGACAGCATTCAAAATGTGTTCTGAAGTGGAACAGTCTTACCTTAATCTTTCTTTAAGAACGTACTTTCCCTGATAAATCCAACCAGACTAGATTTTTAGGACAAGATTCTTTAAGTCCAAAGTGAAAAATAATAATTTCAGAAACTATTTTCTACAGAATCTAAGTCTTCGTTCTGGCGGGTTTTCCACCCAGTTGTTCTGGGCCATCTCCCAACTTTGGGTAGAAAGGATGGTGGTATGTTGGTAATACGTAGAATACTCAGTAAACAAGACAAAGACTAATTTGAAACATGTACAAATTGGCTTTGCCACAAGTGCTACCATCCTGATACAAATCTTTTCTGATAGCGCTTGGTATTCTGTAATTTGAATATATTAGTGTTGCTTCTGTTTCATTTGATTAACTTATCTAAGATCTAAATAATTCAATGCAAAGAATTCCTTTCCATTACATTGTTGTCGTCTTTGATCCCTCGATCTACTGGCTATCTCGGAGTCTGCTGAAAATATCCGATTCTGCTTAGAGTGGAATGCATAACAGCTGAAGAGGTGGAAAGTAGTCGGCCACGATACAATCCGCCTATCACCAAGCTTATATCTCCTAAAGACCCGGAACATTCTGAAGCCTCCGCATTCTCTGCATCATCTAATTGGACGACTATAAAATTTAATTTATCAAAAATTGCTAGGTTCAGAACTGGCGCCTCGAGTCCTGCCTTTCACTTCCTTTCTTGGAAAACTCATGATTAATTAATTAGCTTTTCGTGTATTTACTAAGAGCAAGTGTGCTCTTAAATATCTTACTTCTCTGAGCGATAGGTATTTACCTGGCAATTGAATTTGGAGACCATTATATCAGATGAATAAATACATTAGTATATTTTTTACTTAGAGTTCTGCAGTCATAAAGTAATTAGAAAAACGTACTTGTAACTTGTCGTAAACAGCCGAGAATAGTCTTGCTTGCTTAATTTGATACTGGAAGAAAAACACCTAATAAAATATTCATCTCCAAA